>NW_027911756.1:0-12841 GCF_054177405.1 Leptonychotes weddellii
AGAACCTTAAAACAGGAATTTTTATATCATTACATGTTGAAATGAGTAAATTTTTACATATATCAAGTTAAATAAACTGAAGTATTAAAATTGACTTCAACTGTTTGTTTTACTTTAAAAAAAATGGACTTCTGGAATTTCAAACTACCCCGTGACTGCATATATTTCTACTGGGCAATGTTGACCTAGACACCCTTTTGTAAAATACTTTCAATTGTCATAGTTTTATTTTTTATTTTTTTTATTTTTTAAAGATGTTTTATTTATTTATTTGACAGAGACACAGCGAGAGAGGAACACAAGCAGGGGGAGCGGGAGAGGGAGAAGCAGGCTTCCCGCCGAGCAGGGATCCCGATGTGGTGCTCGATCCCGGGACCTGGGATCACGACCTGAGCCGAAGGCAGACACTTAACGACTGAGCCATCCAGGCGCCCTTCGACTATCATAGTTTTAACAGCACTGTGTGGTGCATTAAAATGTTTAAAAACTTGTTTTAAGCTACTAAATAAGTTTTGAGTTCCTGAAATTATTTGAGATCTGAATCAGGTCTGAGCCAGTGTAGTATATGATTTTGGAAAGTGGTCAAACACAGTGTACAAAGTTTTAACCCCAGAGTCTTGGAACTTACTATTTAGTAGATGGTCAGATAAAGTAGATACTTTTTTTGTGCAATGCCAGCATTGTTCACTCCTACCTGGATTAAAGTATAATTGTATAACATTTCTTCCCTGCAAACACAAAAACATAATACAGTTTGTTGTACTAAGCTATCAGACATGCACCTCCCACTGCTGTGAGGTCTCTGAGTCCACAAATAGGTGGCAAAATACCGAAATGTAAAATACAGTTTTATCCTTCATCCAAGAAAGCTATTCTTGAGAAGCTGTTTTCAAAGATGGGCTTTACATGATCACCTAATGCTTTCTGGCACAGAGAAGAAGCAGACAAAGAGGTTCAGAGGAAGAAATAAGAACGAAGAAAGGTGATTTCAGCTCCAGTAGAGAATAACTGAAAATAGTGCTTCTCACACTTTAATGTGCACACAGATCCTGTGGGGATCTTGCCAAAATGTAGGTCCTGACTCAATTGGTAGGGGTTAGGTTTTGAGATGGTGCATAAATTCCCAAATCTTACAAATATCCAAATGATGCTGGTGCTGGGTCTGTGGACTGCACAATGAGTAGCAGGGACCTAAAACACTGAAATGTGTGGAAAGCAGGAAATATAGGGGAGAGAATCATAACTAACTTCAATAGAAGGCAGATGGGTTCAGGGCCCTGGAATTGAGCTTGTAACAGGGGCAGGATGGAAGACATGTTACTTTGATACAGAGCCCAGTAGGAATTAGGGGAAGTGTGGGAGAATTAGAAACGTGGCCAGACTTGTTGGTGTGCTTGTGACATTCGGGACAGTCTGAAGGCACACATGAGAAAAGATCAAAGGCCAAAACTGAGTATATGTGTCTTCTTGAACATCCTTTGGTATTTCTCTGTATGGTCTCTGTGACTAGACTAGACTTGTGCATACTGATTGGTAAGGGATGAAGGGAAAGGAAGATTCTGGAGTATTTCAGCAATTGGACAATCTCTCTTTTGCACATGGTTCCCCTATTTCAACCCTCAGGATGGGAGAAGAGCAGATGCCAAAGTCATGTGTTGTATAGAGTTTGGAAACCTTCTCAGAGAACAGCTGTTCAGTGTTATGAAGCCTCTTTGTTGGGAAAGAGGGAGGAAGCACCTGCATTCTTGAGAATGCAAGTGGCCAAAGGAAATGTGCCTTGTCCTAATGTGACAGTAATAGATTGAAAGTAGGAGGACATGAACAGTTTCTTGAAGAGCCAGGCAGAAAGGTAGGTCCTGGGCTGGGCAGGTCGAGAAAGTACTAAAACAGATGTCTGAGCAGGGCTCTGTATAAACTGTGAATGAACAGAAGAGTCTAGACAGGGCTCTATGACAGCCCAACGCTCAAAGAAAAATGGTCAGTTTTTCAGAGTTAAGGCCTGGGTTGGCCCCAGAGCAGGCAACTCCAGGTTGTTTGCCTTCTCCGTCCCCTCGAGGAAGACGTGTGAGTGGAAAGTAGGATGCACTACGTGGGAGCCTCCAATGGAAGCACAAATATCTGGGCTGTTTGCATTGCCCAAAGCAGCAGTGCTAGTTGTAAAGAATTCAGTCATGCTCAGTGGCCTTGGTGAGAGAGGTAGGCTTAGTTCACAGGATGGCCAGAAAGTCAGAAGGCAAAAACTGTTTTAGGAGGTTTGCTGTTCTACCATCACTCAGCTTTACTGAAGTGTGTGAAGAATTAACTTCCTACCTGGGAATCAGCTTGTGATTAGATTTAAGATAGAACGAACACGCCAATGAAAACAGTTTCTTCGAAGGTTCTGAGCCACGCTCGTGCTAAATATGTTTTGCTAAAAAGTGGGTGGGGGACTCTACCATCAAATAAGTTTGGAAAACATTGTTACATAGCTCCCTAGGAGATTCTGAAATAGTCTTCAGTTCAGAAAACTTTTTAACTTTGTGTAACTCTGGGTGTCTGAGATCGTGGGCTACTTATTCCATGTAACACATATTAACATCTCCCTTGAATTAATATTCTGCTGAACACCCCTGGAAACCTTAATGTGGAAATCACAGTCGACCTTAACAATGAACATTTTCTCTGTAGGAAATGCTGGAGGCAGGCTAGCCCCCAGCAAATGTGTCATTAACAAAAGTATTTATTTTCTCAATCCACAGCCCTTACTTTAAGAACATCTTTGGCAGATTTGCTTTAGAAAGCCTCTCTTAAGCCTGTCTTTAGTCTTCTCTCTGACTCTGGAGTTAAAGGTTTCATACCTGGCTAAAAGAATTTGAGACACTGGAGAGATTGCTAAAGTTTATTTATAGTTCCTAAAACCTATAGTTAAATAGATGCTTACCTACTATGTTATCGGACTTGGAGGGGGGTGGTCAAAGTCCCTGCCCATCAATGGAGGCACAGGCTTGGTGCCAAGGGGATAAGATAACCTTCATTGACCATTTTCATGCTAGAAATACCTGGGCTACAGGGAATCAGAGACAAGCTAGGATTCTTCCTGCCTGATTTGGCACTTTCCTCTCATCTCCACAGATTTCTCGGAAGAGAATGGGCATCAGAAATCATTCCACAGTGACTGGGTTTCTTCTTTCAGGACTAACCAACCAACCCAAGCTTCAGCTGCCTCTTTTCTGCCTCTTCTTAGGGATTTACGCAGTTACAGTGGCGGGAAATCTCGGCATGATCTCAATAATTGGCTTGAGTTCTCAACTCCACACCCCCATGTACCATTTCCTCAGTAGTTTGTCTTTTTTAGATGTGTGCTATTCTTCCGTTATTACCCCCAGAATGTTGGTAGGCTTTTTACGCAGCGACAAAACTATCTCCTATTCTGGATGCATGACTCAGCTATTTTTTTCTGCATTTTTGTCATTTCCGAGTGCTACATATTAGCTGCCATGGCCTACGATCGCTATGTGGCCATCTGCAGCCCCCTGCAGCCCCCTGCTCTACCATGTCATCATGCCCCCTCGGGCCTGCTCTCTGCTGGTGGCTGCCGGCTTCTCAGTAGGATTAACCGATGCGATGATTCATGGAGGTTGCATCTGAAGGCTGACTTTCTGTGGCCCAAAAGTCATTAAACATTATTTCTGTGACATCATCCCACTTATTCAACTCTCTTGTTCAAGCACTTACATTGATGAGCTTTTGATCTTTGTCATTGGCGGATTTAACATGGCAGCCACCAGCCTGACAATCATCATTTCTTATGGCTTCATTCTCTCCAGCATCCTCCGCATCCACTCTGCCCAGGTCAGGTCCAAGACCTTCAGCACCTGCAGCTCCCACTTGACAGCCATTCTTATATTTTATGGAGCTCTCATGTCCATGTATCTCAAACCTGCCTCCATCCAGGAGAAAGTGTCCTCAGTATTTTACACCACTGTGATTCCCATGTTGAATCCCCTGATATACAGTCTGAGGAACAAGGAAGTGAAAAATGCACTCATGAAACTCTTAAAAAGAAAAATATCTTTATAATGAATATGCTCTTTAGTAAGATTGATTTATGTATTTATAATCATAATATGGATATGTATGTGTTTATACCCTGACTCTTTAAAAGTCATTTGAAGTGAGGTGAAATTCTATACATAGTTTTATAAATTAGTGTATATATAAATTTAGTATAAGTTAGTAATATCTAAAATGTAATTAATATATGTTTATTAACATTTGTACTCTCCTGAGAATACCTCTTTGTTTCCATCCACAATGTATAAAACAGATATAGGGGCACCTGGGTGGCTCAGTCAGTTAAGCATCTGCCTTCAGCTCAGGTCATGATCTTGGGGTCCTGGGCTCGAGCCCCATGGGGGCTCCTTGCTCAGCGGGAGTCTGTTTCTCCCTCTCTCTCTGCCCCTCCCCCCCACTCCTGTGCTGTCTCTCAAATAAATAAATATTTTTAAAAAATAGGGCGCCTGGGTGGCTCAGTTGGTTGAGTGACTGCCTTCGGCTCAGGGCATGATCCTGGAGTCCCTGGATCGAGTCCCGCATCGGGCTTCCTGCTCGGCAGGGAGTCTGCTCCGTCCTCTGACCCTATCCCCTCTCAGGTGTTCTCTCTCTCTCATTCTCTCTCTCTCAAATAAATAAATAAAATCTTTAAAAAAAAATATTTTTAAAAAATAAAACAGATATAGTTTTATGGAGGAAAAGTCAATAAATTCAAGTAGCAGACAAGTCTTTAACCACAACACAATAAAACTGAAATTTCAGTTTTACTGCGTTGTGGTTAACTTAATAACATTGTATGGTGACAGACGGTAGCTACTCTTGTGTTGAGCATAGCACAACATATAGATTTGTTGAATCACTATGTTGTACACCTGAAACTAATGTAACATTATGTGTCCACTATACTTCAGTAAAAAATTTTGAAAAAAAAGAAGAAAGGTGCATAATAATTGGGAACTACAATACAAACTACCAAAGTTGGTTAATGTTTGCCTTATATATCCTTTTTCTATTCTTTTATTTTTCCAGCCATTTCTGCTTCTGTTTTAGATGTGTCCCCAGTAACCAGAATGGAGTTTGGTTTTTTAACCTAATCCAACAATTTCTGGCTTTTAATAGAAATGTCAAAGTTTCAAGGCTTTGATAGGAGGAATCGATAGGTCCCAGAAACTAAGTGATGTTGTGATGTAGAATGAAATGCAATAGACAAAAGTCACAATGCAAAGAACACACATGAAAGGACACTGTCAGAGAATAATGTCAGTTGGACACTTCTCCATTACCTGTCTAGCTGCTTTGGAAGGTCTCTACCCCTTAGCTTTTGGAAATTACATTCAGTTAATTTAGAAAATGTCTGTATTCACTTACTGGCACTTAATCATCACTCCAATTCACCAACCTAAGGATTTTTAGGCTAGTATAAGGATTAGGTAGAGACAAATATAATAAATGAAGAAAAAGTCACCTTTTGTAAGTTTTGGCAAGAATAGGAGAATTTTTCGTCATTTTAACAGAGGAAAAAAAGGAAAGTTTATCATTTTCAGAGCCCTGGAAGGATTATTATTGCCAGCATCCCTGGGAAAGGAAAACCAACATCATTTTGCCAATCATTGGGGAACATCAAAAGTTTTCTACATTTTGATTTCCCTAAAGTTCTAAAGCAGGCCACCAAGCTTTTACTAACTGAATAAAACAAAACACCTGGAATAATTCCCCTGGAGTCCTGAACATGTCTATTTGGTATCTCCAACTAAACTTTGTGGTTGTGACTGTTCTTTCAACGCTAAAATTCTTTGATTACAAAATAGTAATTAACCTCTTTCACCTCATATTCCCAAGAGCTATTCTCAATTAAGTCCTTGCGAGCAAATAAGAGCTTCAAATATTACTGTTTATTCATGGCCTATTTTCATAGAGGAAAGGACACATCACATCCTAGATACAGAAAAAAGAGGTAGAGATTCAAAGTTCCATTTATCTTTTAAGGGATTCAGAGTTTTCAGAATAAATACAGAAAACAAGTGGTAATCAGCTTCCAGGTCAATGTAGTGATGGACTTTGTGACAGAACTGTACAAAGATACAACAGATAAAGTAAGTCTCTCAGGGTAGAGAAATACTTCGGAAGGATATTGTCATTTAGACCTTGATAGAACTACATGATCCTAAATATCCCTTCGAATCCTGAGATTTTTCTGAATCTAAAATGTTCTGGTTATTCAATTCCTCAAAGTAGCAAAACCAACATTTCCAGGCTTGGAACATGAGGTAACAGTAACATTTCTGTTCCGGCTGAACTAGAGAGCTGAGTCTTGATTCAGCTTTATGTGTCTTATCACTCATTTAGACCATAACCAGAACTTCTCTGACCTTTTCCCTCCTCTCTACAAAAGTGGGAATAAGGGTCTATATTATGCTTATCTCTAAGAATGCAGTCCTTGGGGTCAGAACTCTACTCGAATCTGGCTCTGCACACACTAGCTATGGGACTCTAGGTAAGTGATTCAACCTCTGTAAATTTCAGTTTTTTCGTGGGCAAAAGGTAGATCACGATACCTACTTCTTACTTCAGAAGGTCATTGAATCTATACATATGAAACAGCAGAGCCTTGAATAAATGGAAACAACTGCCTGGAGAATGTGACAAACTCAAAATCAATCATGGGGATGATTTAATATTCACCTATCAGAAACAGCTCAGAACAAAAAGGTTGTATGGAAACAAAAGCTACAAATCTAAAAATTAGCAAGAAAATACTGCATTTAACAAATGGATGATACACGTTCTTTTCTGATGCCACTTAAATTTTTATAGTGGTAACAGAATGCCTGGTACATAATACCAAGAACTCGAAGTATGTTGGCTGGTATCACAGCTATGACTTGAAACCTAAAAGTAGAAATCAAGGCCTTTTGAAGAGATGAGAGTAGTGACTTTGTCTGAACAGGCTTCCAGCCGGTACTGGGTCCAATTGGTAGAAGCAACTGGGAAAAAAAGTATTACCTCAAGTTAATGAAGAATTTTCAAAGGGTCAGAAATCACCAAATATGAAATAAGATAAATGAATTAGCAGTGAATTTCCCACAACTGAAAGATTCTAAATACAGATGGTTTGACTTTTGCTGGGGAAGAAACAGTAAGTACAATGACCCCCAGACAACCAATACTGTGAAGTTTTCCAAGAAATCCAAGTCAGAGGAGGAAAAAAAAATTCCATCACTCAACATTTAAAAGGAATCAAACAAATACAATTCTGAAAAATTAAGTTTCTTTTTATGTTTAAGTATAAAAAATACATGCTTATGGGGTCAGTTTTGAACTGTCTGCAGGGTTTAAGAATATCTTCCGTTTTATTGATGTGACAGAAACAAAGGCTGAAACATGCATATGAGAATGCAGTGTGGCTTACAAGGTCAAATCCTTTTAGGGTCCTCACCCAGATTTTATTGTGGACAGAAGTCCAGGTTCTGTAGAGATCTGTGTTATCACATCTCCACTGCATAGTAATATTTTTACATTTTTATTACTCACGGAGATGGGGTTGACAATATTTTCTTTCTTCATGGTTTATCCTGAATCAGTGCCTTCTTTACTTCCATCCAAGGCTCCCAGTCCTATTTATCTTCTTTGTTTTTTTAGCAAAACATTTATTGAACATTTGTGCCAGGTACTGTTAGTTGTGTGCTGATAAGAACCTGATGTCATTGCAGTCCTTACTATCAACATAAGCAGAAGATAGTTATGGCATTTCCATTTACCAGTGAGAAAATTAAAGTCGCATCTAGAAATCATGGCAATGGAACTCCTACTAGAGCCTTCCAACTGCAAACACACTATATTATATGGCTCAGCTTATACATAAAAGTTGAAGTGAGAAATTATTTGGTTTTTTAAAGACTCATCCACAATTTCAGGGATGTAGGGCTTATGAAAGGATTCTAGAGTAATTTGTATTTACATGAGTTGACCAATGGAAATGAAGGGAAATAGAAACCTTAGTAAGGAGACTAAGACTTGGATTTTGAAAGAGATTGTTAAGAGATAAAGTATTTAATTATTTTCAGACTTTACTCAGTCTAAGTTCAGTTACCTGTTTTGTCTACAGTCTAGTCAGCAGGGAACAAGTTTATTTGGCTACAGGGAATATTGACAAGTCACAGGAACCTTGGATAAACTTTGCAAGAGCTGTACCTTAGTAACTAGCAAGAGAAGTCATATAAAATTAGGTTATTTGTATGTTTAATGAATTGTTCATATAAACAGTGACTTGAGCTTGTCACACATACACACAAATATTTTGAAGTTTAAAATATTATAAATTAATTTATTGACATCTTCCACTACGATGATACTTTGTTCTTACAGTTCTGTGATTTTTTTATGTGTGTTGAAGCTGTTTATTAGGTATCTACATATTTAGAATTGTAATAAATTCATGATGGATTGAAACTTTTAAAATCACAGAGTCGACCCTGTCAATTCCTAATGATGCATTTTGTCTTATTGTCTATTTTGCCAATTATTAATACAGGTTCCCCCACTATCCAAAGGTATAGCATTCCTATGAAATCTTTTGTAAACCAAGATAGGATAAAGTGAAGAAGCAATTACCATTAATTTATATGGAAATTTTTTGAGCACCCCTAGATGCCAAAAAATAACCTTTCTTAGACTTTTTCGATACCTTTAGGACATATCTTGCTAATAGATGCATAAAATAAATCAAGATAAAGAACAGATACTAACAGACAAGAGTTCAAAGCTGAGTTCAATGCTGAGAGGCTGAGTGTAGTTCCCTGGGGAAAAGCTTGGTGGCGCCACTCTCTGCTCACTTCAATGGCTGGGCTCCCGGCAAAACACACACAAAAATTCTCATGGGATTTCTGGCTTGCTTTAAGAAAACAAAAACAGGTACCAATGTATGTTGTTCTTGAAAATGAAGTGGCAAAATGGGAACTTTGAAAAAGCGGGGGGCCCTTGCGTAGCCACATTAACTTTCTTTGGGATTAGTATATGTTTGACAAATCTTTTTTTTTTTTTAAGATTTATTTATTTATTTGAGAGAGAGAGTAGGGGGAGGGGCAGAGGGAAAGAATCTCAGGCCGACTCCCTGCTGAGCACTTGGAGCCTAGTCTCAGGACACTGAGATCATGACCTGAGCCGAAACCAAGAGTCAGACAGACGCTCAACTGACTGAGCTACCCAGGCGCCCCTGACAAATCCTTTTTAAAAATCCTTTTATTTTCCATTGTTCCATGTTCTTACCTTTTATGTATGTCTCTTATAAATAGAATACAGCAGGAATTGTTTTTTAATATAATATTACGTCTGTCTTTAAAGAATTTAGTTTTTCTTTATTGTAATAATTGATAAATTAGAATTGGTCTGTATAGCTTACTTTTTATTTTTATTTGTCCCAATTTGCTGTTTCTTTTTCCATAATTTTTTCTTTGTTTTTTTTAATTAATGGATTGCTTTGACTGTTGGTACTTATTTGTATCATTGTTATGGTTGAATTTTGTCTTCCTTCTATCACTTTGTCCTTTCTACAAATTTGGAAATTATCTCCTTTGTTTCTATTCTTTCAGTGAATACCCTAGAAAAGTTACTGTGCTTATTTAACTTAAAATCTAAAAGAAAACAATGTTTCATCCCCTCTCAAATGATACAAGAAGGCTTTATCTCCAGTTTTCCTCTCCACGCTTTTATCCTGTCATCATCCATATACCAATTCTAGCTTAACTCCACAAATTCAACACTGTGATTACTTTTTACAAAGAATTTCTATTTAGATTTATGTACCTTTTCACCATTTTATTTATTTATTATTACTCTTTACATCTTAAAATATTTCCATTATTTTCTTTATGCTTGAATTGTATTTAGAAATTTCTTTATAATTTGTCCCTTGGTAGTAAATTCCTGAAGTTTTTATCTGAAATATATTTATTTTACACTGGAAGATAATCTTACTGGATATCTCACTGTGAGTTGGCAGTTACTTTCTTGCCACACTTTAAAGATATTATTTAACTAATTTTGGCTTTCACTGCTGCTGTGTTGAAGCCAACAGTCATTCTAACTGCTTTCCTATGCTGTTTTTCATATCCTCCCTTTGGTGCTCTGTTTCCCTGTAAATACTCTCCATCTTCACTCTCTGTGTTCTCTCCTGCAGGACACCACAGACTACACATGGAAATGTTCCCAGCCCACCATTTTGTTTTGTTTGTTTTAACAAAATTCCTTTGAACACTCATATTTTGCAAATTTATCTCTCTGTTTCATTAAAGAGAAATTCTTTTGATATATCTTCCTATTTACTAATCTGGGTTTTTTTTTTAATATTTTTAGAGCGGATGAGATAACCTAATAAGAGGGGGGTTTTTTGTTTTCTTTTTTGAGTGTAGTTGGTCCACAATGTTACATTAGTTTCAGGTGTACCACATGGTGTTGTTGTTGTTGTTTTAAAGTTTATTTATTTGAGAGAGAGAGAGAGAGAGTGTGTGGGGCCAGAGGGAGAGGGGAGAGGGAATCCCAAGCAGTCTATGCTGGGTGTGGAGCCCGACATGGGGCTCGATCCCAGAACCCTGAGATCACGACCTGAGCCAAAACCAAGAGTTGGACACTTAACCCACTACACCACCCAGGCGCCCCCAACATGGTGTTTTAAATTATATTTAATCAATTGTTCATCCCGTCTCACTTCACTTGAAACAACTGAGTTATTACTTCAACAAAAATCATTTTCTTTTTTTAATTCTGTAAGTTCCTCTGGGTCTTTTTAAAAGTCAACTTGGTAGTTTTTAAAAGCCTTGATATTTTTTGTGACATTCTCACTTTAAAAATTACATCCTACATTTCTTGAAATATTCCATATATAAGTGTACTATATAACATATCCAAGGGATGCCTGGGTGGCTCGCTTGGTTAAGCGTCTGCCTTCTGCTCAGGTCATGATCCCAGGGTCCTGGGATTGAGTCCCGCATTAGGTTCCTTGCTCAGTGGGGAGCCTGCTTCTCCCTCTGCCGGCTGCTCCCCCTGCTTGTGCATGCTCTTGCTCTCTCTCTCTCTCTCTCTCTTTCTCTGGCAAATAAATAAATAAAATATTTTTAAAAAATAAATAAATAACATATCCAACAATTCCGAACTCTGGTGTCCTTGTGCTAAATCTCTTATTCTATTATTTCTTTTTTCTACTCTCATTTATAGTAATGCAATTGTTAGCATGTTTGGAAATCTTTGTCCAAAAGTTCTTTGCTTCTTAATATCTGGGAATTCTTGGGGAATTTTTCTTCTGGAAGGGATTTGCCTCTCCTCCCATTGTTTGGCATGCCTCACCCAGGGACACTTCACCCTCTCAAAGACGTGGTTCAGAGAGGAAGTCTCAGGATTTGCTTTCCAGCTTCACTGATGTGCCAGTGCTGGAAGATTCATAGCAATGTCTCCATAACAGCATGATCACAGGGTTACCCTGCTCCTCGCTGATGCTTGTTGGTACAAGTCAAATCTTCTGCTTTGGTTCCCTGCTATTTCAGTTCTGTGTTTCCCTCATCAGTTCTCTGTCTTGGCTGATACAGGTCCCAGCCACCCTGATCTTGGCTACCAGGTCTTTATGCTCCAACTCCAGCCACTGAAGCTTTGACACCTGACTGCCTGACCTCAACCCCTCCTACTCTGAGTTCAGTTCCTGTTTGTTTCTTCGTTTGTTATTTAGAAAATGGATCCAGACACCTCCCCTAACTTTTGATGCAACCAACAATGTCTCAGAAAATGTGTCCTATCCAATTCTTGTTGTAGCTTAAGAGAATCATTCAGATCATCATATGCTGGTCAGCCTTGGTACAGGAAGGATATTAGAATTTTTGTCTGATGACTTCTCTTTCCTCAGTGAAGTCTGAGATGAGGTTATCAGCTAAGATATCCATATTATTAAAGTTTGAAATGTAACATGTTCAAAATGACTTGAGTGAATTTCAGTTAATTATACACTTCAGTTAGCTTGAACAGATTTGGATTTAAGGAAATAAAGAGAAGAAATATTTGCATGTAATAGAAATTGAAAAGTTAAAGTTTAAAGGGACCACAGAAATATTTTTTCCAACCCATCAACTATGAGGATGGGAACAGAAGCCAAGCAAGGTAATTTGATTTGCTAGAGGCCACATAATACAGTCAGAGAGAGGACTAGGACCCCACCGTCTTGAATGTTCTCTCTAGCAAAATTTGGAAGAGATCTTAAACTATTCTATTTCTCTTCATTTGTTTCTTCACCCCTCCAGTAGAAATGGCTCTGAGAAACCAGAGTACCTTGACTGAATTCACGTTGGTCTCCTTTCCTGTCATCCAAGAACTTCAAATCTTGCTGTTTGTCATTCTCCTGCTGGTTTATATCTCACCATAACAGGAAACACTGTCATCATTTCCTTAATATGGACTGATAATCGTCTCCAAACACCCATGTATTTCTTCCTTAGTAATTTGTCATTTTGGGGGCATTTTGTTCACAACTACTATTACCCCAAAGTTGCTAACTTGTCTCTTAGAAGAGAAAAAAACCATATCTTTTGCTGGCTGCATCACTCAAATTTATTTCTCCTTCTTTCTGGGGAGAGTGGAGTTTATCCTCCTGGCGGTGATGTCCTTTGATCGCTACGTGGCCATCTGTAACCCCCTGCGCTACACCATCATCATGAACAGCAGGGTCTGTCTCCTGCTGGTTCTGGGCTGCTGGGTAGGGGCCTTCTTTTCAGTGCTGTGCCCAACTATTGTGGTGTCCACACTGCCTTACTGTTATAGAGAAATTAGCCAT
>NW_027911757.1:0-1433 GCF_054177405.1 Leptonychotes weddellii
AAATCTAACCAAGTCAAAATCAAAAAGGCTATTCATGAGGTGCAATAAAAAATGGAGGCTCTAACTGTTAGGATAAATGAGGCAGAAGAGAGAATTAGTGATATAGAAGACCAAATGATGGAAAATAAAGAAGTTGAGAAAAAGAGAGATAAAAAACTACTGGATCATGAGGGCAGAATTCGAGAGATAAGTGATACCATAAGATGAAACAATATTAGAATAATTGGGATCCCACAAGAAGAAGAAAGAGAGAGAGGGGCAGAAGGTATATTGGAGCAAATTATAGCAATGAACTTCCCTAATTTGGGGAAGGAAACAGGCATCAAAATCCAGAAGGCACAGAGAACCCCCCTCAAAATCTATAAAAATAAGTCAACACCCTGACATCTAATAGTAAAACTTAACGAGTCTCAGAGACAAAGAGAAAATCCTGAAAGCAGCTCGGGACAAGAGGTCTGTAACCTACAATGGTAGAAACATTAGATTGGCAACAGAACTATCCACAGAGACCTGGCATGCCAGAAAGGACTGGCATGATATATTCAGAGCAATAAATGAGAAAAATATGCAGCCAAGAATACTATATCCACCTAGGCTGTCATTGAAAATAGAAGGAGAGATAAAAATCTTCCAGAACAAACAAAAACTTAAGGAATTTGCAAACATGAAACTACTCCTACAAGAAATATTGAAAGGGGTCCTCTAAGCAAAGAGAGAGGCTAAGAGTAACATAGAGCAGAAAGAAACACAGACAATATACAGTAACAGTCACCTTACAGGCAATACAATGGCACTAAATTCATATCTTTCAATAGTTACCCTGAACATAAATGGGCAAAATGCCCCAATCAAAAGACACAGGGTATCAGACTGGAAAAAAAACAAGACCCATCGATATGCTGTCTGCAAGAGACTCATTTTAGACCCAAAGACACCCCCCAGATTGAAAGTGAGGGGGTGGAAAACCATTTACCATGCTAAAGGACACCAAAACAAAGCTGGGGTGGCAATCCTTATATCAGACAAATTGGATTTTAAACCAAAGACTGTAATAAGAGATGAGGAAGGACACTACATCCTACTTAAAGGGGCTATCCAACAAGAAGATCTAAAAATGGTAAATATATATGCCCCTAATATGGGAGGAGCCAATTATATAAGCCAATTAATAACAAAAGCAAAGAAACACATTGATGACAATACAATAATAGTGGGGGACTTTAACACCCCCTCTCACTGAAATGGACAGATCATCTAAGCAAAAGATCAACAAGGAAATAAAGACTTTAAATGACACACTGGACCAAATGGACTTCACAGATATATTCAGAACATTCCATCCCAAAGCAACAGAAAACACATTCTTCTCTAGTGCCCATGGAACATTCTCCAGAAGAGATCACATCCTGGGTCACAAATCAGGTCTCAACCTG
>NW_027911758.1:0-232 GCF_054177405.1 Leptonychotes weddellii
GGAAGTACTGATCTAATCTGACACCCTCCTCGACTCAGGGGTGAAGGGGCAGCAGCTCAGAGAGGGGCAGGAGCGGCCTGTGGTCACACAGCACGTGGCTCCTCCACTCCTTGGTGGCCCGCACTAGGCACACCACTTGGTGGCAGAGCGAGAGGGCAGGGGTGGAGCAAAGCCCGTCAGAGGAGAGTGACTCTGTGCCCTAGCCCAGAGAAGTCAGGGAAGGGCAGAGGGA
>NW_027911759.1:0-232 GCF_054177405.1 Leptonychotes weddellii
GGAAGTACTGATCTAATCTGACACCCTCCTCGTCTCAGGGGTGAAGGGGCAGCAGCTCAGAGAGGGGCAGGAGCGGCCTGTGGTCACACAGCACGTGGCTCCTCCACTCCTTGGTGGCCCGCACTAGGCACACCACTTGGTGGCAGAGCGAGAGGGCAGGGGTGGAGCAAAGCCCGTCAGAGGAGAGTGACTCTGTGCCGTAGCCCAGAGAAGTCAGGGAAGGGCAGAGGGA
>NW_027911760.1:0-232 GCF_054177405.1 Leptonychotes weddellii
TCTGGAAAAAAAAGTACTCTTGACATTGAAATGTGTCCAGAACTTTCCAAACTCACATGCATATTATTAACCTCTTTCAGAATGAGAGTTTTTAGCCTTTTTTTTTTTTAAAGATTTTATTTATTTATTTGAGAGAGAGAGAATGAGAGACAGAGAGCACGAGAGGGAAGAGGGTCAGAGGGAGAAGCAGACTCCCCGCCGAGCAGGGAGCCCGATGCGGGACTCGATCCCA
>NW_027911761.1:0-232 GCF_054177405.1 Leptonychotes weddellii
CATAAAATGAGACTAACAGTAGCTCCCCACTCGGGCTGGTTGTTGGGAGGAGTAAAGTAAAAGGAGAGCACATTTTTACAGAGTTGACCCAGGGCCCAGCACACAGCAGGGGTTCATCCCCCCTGAGAACAAGCCCGGTTCTGCGGTGACCAAGGCTGTGCAGACAAGGCCGACCCCTGTGTTGAGGGTGACAGGAGTCAGGCACTGGCTGGTAACAGGGGCTCAGAGCACA
>NW_027911762.1:0-232 GCF_054177405.1 Leptonychotes weddellii
CATAAAATGAGACTAACAGTAGCTCCCCACTCAGGCTGGTTGTTGGGAGGAGTAAAGTAAAAGGAGAGCACATTTTTACAGAGTTGACCCAGGGCCCAGCACACAGCAGGGGTTCATCCCCCCTGAGAACAAGCCCGGTTCTGCGGTGACCAAGGCTGTGCAGACAAGGCCGACCCCTGTGTTGAGGGTGACAGGAGTCGGGCACTGGCTGGTAACAGGGGCTCAGAGCACA
>NW_027911763.1:0-232 GCF_054177405.1 Leptonychotes weddellii
CCCCGTGGTGGGATTCCCATCGGGGCACACCCGCAGCCTACCCAGCCCCACACCCACTTCCTCCTCGTTCGGGCCAACTCCTTTTCCTTCTGCAAAACTTCCGCTCAAGAGTTACCTCCTCTGAGAATTCTTATGAGCCCTTCTCCCACCCAGAGACCTAGTGGGTGCGGGTCGCCCCTCCACGGCCCCTCCGCCCTCCACGGTGATGCATGCACAGCTGCTCCATGGCGGG
>NW_027911764.1:0-232 GCF_054177405.1 Leptonychotes weddellii
CCCCGTGGTGGGATTCCCATCGGGGCACACCCACAGCCTACCCAGCCCCACACCCACTTCCTCCTCGTTCGGGCCAACTCCTTTTCCTTCTGCAAAACTTCCGCTCAAGAGTTACCTCCTCTGAGAATTCTTATGAGCCCTTCTCCCACCCAGAGACCTAGTGGGTGCGGGTCGCCCCTCCACGGCCCCTCCGCCCTCCGCGGTGATGCATGCACAGCTGCTCCATGGCGGG
>NW_027911765.1:0-232 GCF_054177405.1 Leptonychotes weddellii
GACCCGAGCCGAAGGCAGTCGCTTAACCAACTGAGCCACCCAGGCGCCCCAGTTTGGTAGTTTCTTAAAAAAACTAAGCATGCAGGGGCACCTGGGTGGCTCAGTCGTTATGCGTCTACCTTCGGCTCAGGTCATGATCCCGGGGTCCTGGGATCGAGCCCTGCATCGGGCTCCCTGCTCAGTGAGAGGCCAGTTTCTCCCTCTCCCACTCCCCCTGCTTGTGTTCCCTCTC
>NW_027911766.1:0-232 GCF_054177405.1 Leptonychotes weddellii
GAGAGAGAGAGACAGCGTGAGGGGGAACACAAGTAGGGGGAGTGGGAGAGGGAGAAGCAGGCTTCCGGCTGAGCAGGGAGCCTGATGCGGGGCTCGATCCCAGGACCCCAGGATCATGACCTGAGCCGAAGGCAGTTGCTTAACCAACTGAGCCACCCAGACGCCCCTGTAAACTGATTTTATATGCATTAGATCTCAGGTGCCCTTTGTCTTATAGGACAGGTAAAGATAC
>NW_027911767.1:0-1433 GCF_054177405.1 Leptonychotes weddellii
GAAGGCAGTCGCTTAACCAACTGAGCCACCCAGGCGCCCTCAAAGATATATTTTTTTTAATTTCTTTTATTTTCTTTTTCTTTTTTTTTGAATTTTTCTTTTTCTCTTTTTCAACCAACATCTTATCAATCCCTTTTTTACAAAATCTTTTTTATTTTCCATTTTTAGAGTCATATTCTATCCCTTCATAGTAGCTAACCTTATTTTTGGTATGTATATATAAGTTGTTCTTGCTTTAAAATTTTGGGATACAGTTTCTTCTAACAGACCAAAATAAACCCTAAATCTCTAGTGTATGGCTTTGTTCTAGTCTCCTGCCTGATTACATTCTCTCCCCTTTTTTTTTAAATTTCTCTTCTTTCTTATTTCAACCAACTTCTTATCTTATCAATTCCTTTTATAAAATCTTTTATAATTTTCATATTTACAATCATATTCCATCCATAAATATGATGAATCATACTTACCCTTATTTTTGTACATATATAAGTTTTACTTTCTTTAAAATTTTGGGAGGGACTTTCTTCTAATAGACCAAAATATGCCCAAAATCTAGTGTGTGGACTAATCTAGGCACCAGCCTGATCATATTTGATCATATTCTTTTTTTTTAATATTTTTCTTTTTCTTTTCTTTCTTTTTTCTTTCTTTCCCTCTCTTTTCCCCAGTTTCAGGTCTCTTCTGATTTGTTTAGTGTATATTTTTCTGGGGTCGTTATTACCCTGTTAGCATTTTGTTCTCTCATTCATCTATTCTCCTCTGGACAAAATGAGAAGACAGAAAAAATCACCTCAACAAAAAGAACAAGAGGCAGTACCGACGGCCAGGGACCTAATCAATACAGACATTAGTAAGATGTCAGAACTAGAGTTCAGAATGATGATTTTAAAGATACTAACTGGGCTTGAAAAAAGCATGGAAGATATTAGAGAAACCCTTTCTGGAGAAATAAAGGACTAAAATCTAACCAAGTCGAAATCAAAAAGGCTGTTAATGACTTGCAATAAAAAATGGAGCCCCTAACTGCTAGGATAAATGAGGCAGAAGAGAGAATTAGTGATAAAGAAGACCAAATGATGGAAAATAAGCTGAGAAAAAGAGAGATAAACTACTACTGGATCACGAGGGTAGAATTCAAAGATAAGTGATACCATAAGATGAAACAATATTAGAATAATTGGGATCACAGAAGAAGAAGAAAGAGAGAGAGGGGCAGAAGGCATAGTGGAGCAAATTATAGCAGAGAACTTCCCTAATTTGGGGATGGACACAGGTATCAAAATCCAGGAGTCACAGAGAACCCCCCTCAAAATCGATAAAAGTAGGTCAACACCCCAACATCTAATAGTAAAACTTACAAGTCTCAGAGACAAAGAGAAAATCTTGAAAGCAGCTCGGGACAAGAGGTCTGTAACCTACAATGGTAGAAAAAT
>NW_027911768.1:0-232 GCF_054177405.1 Leptonychotes weddellii
CTGAGAACTTCCCTAATCTGGGGAATGAAACAAACATTCATGCCCTAGAGGCAGAGGGGACACCTCCCAAGATCAAGGAAAACAGGACAACACCCCGGCATGTAATAGTAAACCTTGCAAATCTTAGAACCAAGGAAACCATCTTAAGGCAGTTGGGGGAAGAGATCCCTTACATACAGAGGGAGGAACATCAGAATAATGTCAGACCTATCCACAGAGACCTGGCAAGCCA
>NW_027911769.1:0-232 GCF_054177405.1 Leptonychotes weddellii
CAGCAGCTCCAGCACAAGCCTGCCCGGGTCCCTCTCTTTATCTACTGCTTGTGCTCTTCTTAACCAAACACTCATTATTTCCCTTCTCTTTCTCCTCACTAGGATGTAAAATCTTTGAGAGCCCTGTGCGTTTTTATCTTTGTATCCTCAGCATCTAAGTCAGTGCCATGATAAGCCTTTATTGATACCTGGCTGTATTTGTCTCCTCTTCCCTTGGTCCGGCCTTTGCCCA
>NW_027911770.1:0-232 GCF_054177405.1 Leptonychotes weddellii
CAGCAGCTCCAGCACAAGCCTGCCCGGGTCCCCCTCTTTATCTACTGCTTGTGCTCTTCTTAACCAAACACTCATTATTTCCCTTCTCTTTCTCCTCACTAGGATGTAAAATCTTTGAGAGCCCTGTGCGTTTTTATCTTTGTATCCTCAGCATCTAAGTCAGTGCCATGATAAGCCTTTATTGATACCTGGCTGTATTCGTCTCCTCTTCCCTTGGTCCCGCCTTTGCCCA
>NW_027911771.1:0-232 GCF_054177405.1 Leptonychotes weddellii
CCCAGTGTCCAGGCAGCACCAGGATGCCTGCAGCAACAAATGTCTGTGGCTCCTCCATTGACATTGTGGGCCAGCCTGGGGCAGAGGCCAGGGCTGCCTCCCTGTGCCTGTCGGCCACCCTGGCACACGCCAACCGAGTGCGTGTGGGGGCAACCCCTCTGGGCAAACCCAGCCTCTGTATGCCCCACAGCTGCCGCACCGCTTGCCCCTTGCCAGGGACCTGCAACATTCC
>NW_027911772.1:0-232 GCF_054177405.1 Leptonychotes weddellii
CAGACACCCCTCACATTGTATTGTATTGTATTGTATTTATTTATTTATTTATTATATATTTATTTATTTTTTACTATCCTCACATTTTAAAGGCTACGGTGGACCAAAGGTCAATGTCTAGAGAAAATTTACAATAATAGCTACATTGGTAAAGATAATTTATCTTAATTTTATTTTGTCTATGTTATTTATTTAACATCTAGTGTATCTCTGAATTAAAAAACAACAAAAA
>NW_027911773.1:0-232 GCF_054177405.1 Leptonychotes weddellii
TTTATGATTGCTATCTTGAATTCTCTCTCTGACATCTTACTTATATCCATATCAATTAGCTCTGTGGTAGAGAACACTGCCTCTGGTTCTTTTTGTTTGTGAGTTCCTCCTTCTAGTCATTCTGCCCAGAGAATGATGGGTGGGCAAATGAACAGAGTCCAAAATATCAATAGAACCCAAGCAAGATGCACCCTAGAAAAACCCGGAATGGTCAGAAGCTACCACAGAAAAA
>NW_027911774.1:0-232 GCF_054177405.1 Leptonychotes weddellii
TCATTCCTGGTGTTATCATGCATTTTACTTACGTATATGCTACCAACCCTATAGTGCATTGTTACTATTTTGTTTTAAACAATAACCTTTTATACCATTTAATTATAGGAAGCATTGTATTTCAAATATACTCATGTTTTTCCATTTCTCCAACTCATTTGTGTTTCTCTATGTGTGTGTGTATTCAGATTTCTATCTCGTGTCCTGCTACTGCCTGGAGAACTTTCTTTAA
>NW_027911775.1:0-232 GCF_054177405.1 Leptonychotes weddellii
TCATTCCTGGTGTTATCATGCATTTTACTTACATATATGCTACCAACCCTATAGTGCATTGTTACTATTTTGTTTTAAACAATAACCTTTTATACCATTTAATTATAGGAAGCATTGTATTTCAAATATACTCATGTTTTTCCATTTCTCCAACTCATTTGTGTTTCTCTATGTGTGTGTGTATTCAGATTTCTATCTCATGTCCTGCTACTGCCTGGAGAACTTTCTTTAA
>NW_027911776.1:0-232 GCF_054177405.1 Leptonychotes weddellii
CATGTTGCCAAAAAAAAAACTTGAAAATTTTTTTCTTTTGGTTATGCTTGAGAGTGAGGAAGGAAATCAACAAGTCTCAAGTCTTACTGAAAGATGGGAAGCACTCAACATCGCTTGGCATCAGGGAAATCCAAATCAAAACCTCAATGAGATACCACCTCACACCAGTCAGAATGGCTAAAATTAACAAGTCAGGAAATGACAGATGTTGGCGAGGGTGCGGAGAAAGGGG
>NW_027911777.1:0-232 GCF_054177405.1 Leptonychotes weddellii
ACCTGAATACATTATTCCTTAAATTTTATAACCCTAAGAAATAGTATTAGGCCCATTAGCCCCACTGAAAAACAGAGATGTAGTTTAGCCTCATCTAAAAGATCTTATATCAAAATGAAACACAGAGAGTTTTGAACCAAGACCTGTTTACACTGAAGCCTCTGTTTTTTTCTACCCCACCTGTTTTTACTGCTACTTACGAGGTTCAGGTCAACGTAGACTGTCTATAAAT
>NW_027911778.1:0-1433 GCF_054177405.1 Leptonychotes weddellii
TCGCTTAAGGAACAAGACAAATTGCAAAAAGTTGCTATTATTGGAGCAGGTCAAAGTGCCGCTGAGATATTTATGGACTTGAATGATAATCATGATGTTGAGGTTGACCTTATTACCCGTGCGTGGGCTTTTAAGCCCTCAGATGATAGTCCTTTTGCAAATGAGATATTTAATCCTGAGTTTACAGACTATGTATTTGATAACTCAACAGGGCGTCGAGCAGACTTATTAAAGCAGTACCGCAGCACTAATTATGCAGCACCAGACTTAGAAGTCATTGAGAATATATATAACGTCTTTTATCAACAAAAAGTAACTGGTAATAAGCGACACTCATTATTACGCCGCTATGAAGTGAAAGAAGCAAAAAGTATAGATGATAGTATAGTATTAAAAATTAATAATATGGATATTGATGAATCAGTCGAGAGAACTTATGATGCTGTTATTTTAGCGACAGGCTATGAGCGAAATACTTATAAAAGGTTACTAGCACCTGTTAAACACTATCTTAAGGATTTTAACGTCACTAGAGATTATCAAGTTTGTTGTAGCGATAATTTTAAGCCCATAGTCTTTTTGCAAGGGTGTTGTGAGTCTACTCATGGACTTGGTGATACGTTATTGTCTAATCTATCTATTCGTACTGAAGAGATTTGTGAAAGTTTCGAACGTGAAGTATTAGGAAATAAAGTAGGTAAGATATCTAAAAGTATTAGTTAATAAATATATAAGGAATTCATAAAGATGCCTTTGCATCCAGATTTGGAAGCTTTTCTTGAATTAGTAAATGAACAACCTAAACCATTGTCTGAGAGTAGCGTTGAGCAAGCTCGGCAAAGCTATGAGGCATCATCTTTGGTACTAGATGAGTGTGATGAACGATTAACAGAGACAATAAAGATTACTGCTCGGGATGGACATTCTCTACTAATTAGACAGTATGGTGAAAGTAAAAATACAGCAGATCATGTAATTTTGTTTTTTCATGGTGGGGGTTATGTATTAGGTAGTTTGGACTCTCATAATACATTTTGCCATAGACTGGCAGATTATGGTCATTGTCAGGTTTTTGCGGTTGATTACCGTTTAGCCCCTGAATATAAGTTTCCAATTGCATTTGAAGATGCTTGTGATGCCTACCAATGGTTAATGCGTAAGATTGTAACTGAAGAGAATTCTTCAAAAGATATTATTGTGATAGGAGATAGTGTCGGTGCGACGCTTGCAACCAATGTTTGTATTGAAGTGAAAACTAAACTTGAGAGCTATAGTGCAGATAAAGATACTGATATATCTTGGAAGATGCCTAGCAAGCAGATATTACTTTATCCTTGTACTAGTAGCTACCAGAATACTGGTTCCCATAGCCAATATGGTAAAGGTTATTTATTAGAGTTTCAAACTTTGCAATGGATGTTTAAACAGTATTT
>NW_027911779.1:0-232 GCF_054177405.1 Leptonychotes weddellii
AAATCGGGAATGCAAACAGACGTTTGTATGCCCATGTTCTAGCACCGTTATTCACAATAACCACTAAAGCGCATGAATGGATAAACAAAATGTACACAAAATGAGGCATACACATACAATGGAATATTACTCAGTCTTAAAAAGGAAACTCTGACTCATGCTGCAACATAGATGAGTTATGACGATGTTGTGCTACATGGAATAGGGCAGTCCCAAAAAAGTACTGTATGAT
>NW_027911780.1:0-232 GCF_054177405.1 Leptonychotes weddellii
AAATCGGGAATGCAAACAGACGTTTGTATGCCTATGTTCTAGCACCGTTATTCACAATAACCACTAAAGCGCATGAATGGATAAACAAAATGTACACAAAATGAGGCATACACATACAATGGAATATTACTCAGTCTTAAAAAGGAAACTCTGACTCATGCTGCAACATAGATGAGTTATGACGATGTTGTGCTACATGAAATAGGGCAGTCCCAAAAAAGTACTGTATGAT
>NW_027911781.1:0-232 GCF_054177405.1 Leptonychotes weddellii
CACAAGAGTGGTCCATGAAGAATCAGTCAAAAATACAACTTGTCACACACACAGACACACACTCACACACATACTCCCTGGCATATTGCTGGTGAGCAGGATAAGGTGAAAACTTGAAGTGTCAGCCACTGTACAGGCATCCCACTTGTTAGCAGCAGGCAGCCAGAGCCTCACCCTAATGCTAGTTCAGCCCTCAGGGCAGGTCTCCGACTGGCATCAGATGGACTGCATA
>NW_027911782.1:0-232 GCF_054177405.1 Leptonychotes weddellii
GGGCGCGGAGGCCCGCGGCCCGGCCGCTGCTCCGGGGCAAACCAAACACTCGTGCTGACCGTTTCTTGTTTTTGTAGAAAAGAACTTTTGTTGATCTTGTCTGTTTGAAAAGTAACACGTTTATTGTAGTAACTTCAAAGAGTGCAGCCAGACGGGAACAGAAATCACTCGTGACGCGCGCCTCTTGGCGCACCTGCGTGTGTCCTCCGCAGCCCACAGACGTCTGCGGGAA
>NW_027911783.1:0-232 GCF_054177405.1 Leptonychotes weddellii
CATTTGACAAAGTACAACATCCATTCATGATTAAAAAAAAAAAAAAAACCCTCAAGAGAGTAGGGTTAGAGGGAACATGCCTCAACATAATAAAGACCATATATGAAAAAGCTGATATCATCCTCAATGGGGAAAAACTGAAAGCTTTTCCTTTGTGGTCAGGAGCAAGACAGGGATGTCTACTCTTACCATTGTTATTATAGCATAGTCCTGGAAGTCCTAGCCACAGCAA
>NW_027911784.1:0-232 GCF_054177405.1 Leptonychotes weddellii
AAGAATTTTAAAAAATAAGCCATCAGTCTGGACCTGTGTAGGTGAATGAAGGAGAAGCACTTTAAAGTCAGGAAAAAAAGCATACTTAACATTTAGGATTATCAACCACTGCTGGTTTTCCATAATATAGTTCATTCCTGATTTCATCTGAAAGAGATATGATTATTACTACCATTCAAAAAGTGGTACCTTATTAAAACAAAATGTAACACAAAACCCCGAAAGTGGTACC
>NW_027911785.1:0-232 GCF_054177405.1 Leptonychotes weddellii
CAGTACTGACTGCCAGGGACCTAATCAATATGGACATTAGTAAGATGTCAGAACCAAAGTTCAGAATGACAGTTATAAAGATACTAGCTGGGCTTGAAAAAAGCATAGAAGATACTAGAGAATCCCTTTCTGGAGAAATAAAATAAATCTAACCAAGTTGAAATCAAAAAGGCTATTAATGAGGTGCAATAAAAAATGGAGGCTCTAACTGCTAGGATAAATGAAGCAGAAG
>NW_027911786.1:0-232 GCF_054177405.1 Leptonychotes weddellii
TGGGTTTTTGCCTCACAGCAAATGTGTAAATCTCTACTCTCAAGAATGCTATCTCCAGGGTGCCTGGGTGGCTCAGTCGTTAACTGTCTGCCTTCGGCTCAGGTCAAGATCCCAGGGTCCTAGGATCGAGCCCCACGTTGGGCTCTCTGTTCAGTGGGAAGCCTGCTTCTCCCTCTCCCACTCCCCCTGCTTGTGTTCCCTCTCTTGCTGTCTCTCTCTCTCTCTGTCAAAA
>NW_027911787.1:0-232 GCF_054177405.1 Leptonychotes weddellii
CCAGCCCCTGGGCCCAGCAGCCCCCCTACCGCCCCACCCCCATGTTCCCTGAGCCCACCAAGACCCAGGCCTGGGCTGCAGCTCGCCTTTCACACCCAGATGCAGGAGCCGGGCTGGGGGCCAGCTCAACATCTGGCATCGATTACCAACAGTGGCCGCGGAGCGGACTCCTCTGCCTGCCACTCACCTATCTGCTGGGATGACAGAGGAGATGGGAAAAAGGTTTTCACAG
>NW_027911788.1:0-232 GCF_054177405.1 Leptonychotes weddellii
CCAGCCCCTGGGCCCAGCAGCCCCCCTACCGCTCCACCCCCATGTTCCCTGAGCCCACCAAGACCCAGGCCTGGGCTGCAGCTCGCCTTTCACACCCAGATGCAGGAGCCGGGCTGGGGGCCAGCTCAACATCTGGCATCGATTACCAACAGTGGCCGCGGAGCGGACTCCTCTGCCTGCCACTCACCTATCTGCTGGGGTGACAGAGGAGATGGGAAAAAGGTTTTCACAG
>NW_027911789.1:0-232 GCF_054177405.1 Leptonychotes weddellii
ATTTAAGGCTTTTGCTCTTGCTCTACCCTACATTTGGAACACTATGCTCCCTGAGCTTCCCCTGGTGGTTCCTTCTCATCATTTTTTTTCTTAATTTTATTTTATTATGTTAGTCACCATACAATACATCATTAGTTTTTGATGTAGTGATACACAGTTCATTGTTTTCTTCGTATAACACCCAGTGCTCCATGCAGTACGTGCCCTCCTTAATACCCATCACCCGGCTGGG
>NW_027911790.1:0-232 GCF_054177405.1 Leptonychotes weddellii
ACTGTGCTGTTCAGTGCGGTAGACGCAAGCCACATGTGGTGAATTAAATGTGAGTTAAATTCATGGAAATAAGACAGAATTATAAATTCAGTTTCTCATTCAGGCTAACCACATTTCAGGTGCTCATTAGCTACATATGATGAGTGGCTACCCTCCTGGCCAGGGCAGGCATGGACCTGTTTCCTTTTTTTTTTTTTTTTAATTTTTTTATTGTTATGTTAATCCCCATACA
>NW_027911791.1:0-232 GCF_054177405.1 Leptonychotes weddellii
GGCACTGTGCTCCTAAACCTGTGAAGTAGTGTAACTGTTTCTTTGTTTTGCAAATGGAGAAATTCAGGCCGAAAGAAGGCAAAGCCCTTTGTCAGTGCCACAGAACAGCTAAACCGCAAAGTTGGGATTTGAACTCAAACCCGGTTGCCTCCAAAGTCTGTGGAGCTTAAAAACACTGGACTCTCTTACCTCACTGGCCCTGTAGAGCCTCTGCCAACATACACGTGGAGAC
>NW_027911792.1:0-232 GCF_054177405.1 Leptonychotes weddellii
AGTCCACTTTCCAGATCCTACCAAGTACTCCCATATTTCCAAAAATTACTCGAGTCTCAGAAATCCAGAAAAGTTACTACGTAGATGAGAAAGAGACTGTTTGTTTTTACCTGTTTTCAGTACTATTGCTAAGTAAACCCCATCTAATGGCAACCAAAAAATTCAGCCTGAGAGGAACAAAGGACTTCAAATTTGTAACGTGACAAAGATGGTTTTTCTGTTCCCAAGAGAA
>NW_027911793.1:0-232 GCF_054177405.1 Leptonychotes weddellii
AGTCCACTTTCCAGATCCTACCAAGTACTCCCGTATTTCCAAAAATTACTCGAGTCTCAGAAATCCAGAAAAGTTACTACGTAGATGAGAAAGAGACTGTTTGTTTTTACCTGTTTTCAGTACTATTGCTAAGTAAACCCCATCTAATGGCAACCAAAAAATTCAGCCTGAGAGGAACAAAGGACTTCAAATTTGTAACATGACAAAGATGGTTTTTCTGTTCCCAAGAGAA
>NW_027911794.1:0-232 GCF_054177405.1 Leptonychotes weddellii
GAGTATACAAAACCACCTGAGAATTTCGGAGACATTTCTTGTCATTGTTGCTTTTGTATTTGTCTTTTTTTTCACATGCATGAAGAGCAAAATCCAGTTTTAATATTGGCTAATTTGGTGTCTTTTCTTTCTTTCCTTCTTTCTTCTCTTCTTTCCTTCTTTTCTTTTCCCTCCCTCCCTCCCTCCCTTCCTTCCTTCCATCCTTCCTTCCTTCCATCCCTCCCTCCCTTCC
>NW_027911795.1:0-232 GCF_054177405.1 Leptonychotes weddellii
AAGACATGTGAAAGAGTAGAGAGAGATATGCACTTCATATCAGAAAGGGAATGCACTACTTTAATATGTAAAGAGTTTCTATAAATCAATAAGAAGGTCAACAGCCAAAATGAACAAACTGTACACAGAAAGGAGGAAATACATGTCTCTTCAACATTTGAAGCAATGCTCAGCCTTACTCATAGCAACGACAATTCACGTGAAAACAAACATGAGTTTTATTCTGCAAAGA
>NW_027911796.1:0-232 GCF_054177405.1 Leptonychotes weddellii
AAGACATGTGAAAGAGTAGAGAGAGATATGCATTTCATATCAGAAAGGGAATGCACTACTTTAATATGTAAAGAGTTTCTATAAATCAATAAGAAGGTCAACAGCCAAAATGAACAAACTGTACACAGAAAGGAGGAAATACATGTCTCTTCAACATTTGAAGCAATGCTCAGCCTTACTCATAGCAACGACAATTCACATGAAAACAAACATGAGTTTTATTCTGCAAAGA
>NW_027911797.1:0-232 GCF_054177405.1 Leptonychotes weddellii
TGTTCCAATCAGGTGCCCGTTACCTCAACAAAACGGCCTGTGAGTACGGCTCTGCCTTCGTCAACTTTCCGGGGAGCGAGTTCACGACTAAGGATCAGATTCTTCGTCACACAGGAAGACTGTTTTTTTACCTTTGCATTCGTATCCTGCAAAGCAGCATGGAGCCCAGCTCGATGTGGGGCTCGACCTCACAACCCATCACTGATGATGAAGCCCGAGAAGGGACACAGAA
>NW_027911798.1:0-232 GCF_054177405.1 Leptonychotes weddellii
CCTGAGATTAAGAATTCCTCATATCAGTGACTCACTTTGCTTTTTAATGTAAGCAAGGGAAATAACTGGCCATCCTTATCTGATCATCCCTATTATACCAAGACAGAGGACCTCTGTTGTTGCTGTTGTTTGTTTTCTTGTTGCTGTTTTGGATCACCATCACAGAGAGCCAGGAAGGCAGAATGCTTCTCTCCCCACAGCAGGTGCAGTCTGAGCCAGGGTGGGAGGCACC
>NW_027911799.1:0-1433 GCF_054177405.1 Leptonychotes weddellii
ATATTTCTTGTAGGGCTGGTTTCGTGCTTGTACATTCCTTTAGTTTTTGTTTGTCCTGGAAGCTTTTTATCTCTCCTTCTATTTTCAATGACAACCTAACTGGATATAGTATTCTTGGCTGCATATTTTTCTCATTTAGTGCTCTGAAGATATCATGCCAGTCCTTTCTGGCCTGTCAGGTCTCTGTGGATAGGTCTGTTGCCAATCTAATGTTTCTACCATTGTAGGTTACAAATCTCTTGTCCCAAGCTACTTTCAGGATTTTCTCTTTGTGTCTGAGACTCATAAGTTTTATTATTAGGTGTCGGGGTGTTGACCTATTTTTATTGATTTTGAGAGGGGTTCTCTGTCCTGGATTTTGATGCCTGTTTCCTTCCCCAAATTAGGGAAGTTCTCTGCTATAATTTGCTCCAATATACCTTCTGCCACTCTGTCTCTTTCTTCTTCTTCTGGGATCCCAATTATTCTAATGTTGTTCCATCTTATGGTATTGCTTATCTCTCAAATTCTCTCCTCGTGATCTGGTAGTTGTTTCTCTCTCTTTTTCTTAGCTTCTTTATTTTCCATTATTTGGTCTTCTATATCACTGATTTTCTCTTCTGCCTCATTTATCCTCGCAGTTAGCACCCCCATTTTTGATTGCACCTCATAATAGCCTTTTTGATTTCAACTTGGTTAGATTTTAGTTCTTTTATTTCTCCAGAAAGGGTTTCTCTAATAACTTCCATGCTTTTTTCATGCCCAGCTAGTATCTTTAAAATCATCATTCTGAACTCTAGTTCCGACATTGTAATAATGCCCATATTGAATAGTCAGTACTGCCTCTTGTTCTTTTTGTTGAGGTGATTTTTTCCATCTTGTCATTTTGTGCAGAGGAGAATAGATGAATGAGAGAACAAAAAATAGATGAATGAGAGAACAAAATGCTGACAGGGTAACAACATCCCCAGAAAATATACTCTAAACAAATCAGAAAAGACCGGAAACTGGAGGAAAAGAAACGGAAAGAAAGAAAAAAGAAAAAGAAAAGATAAAAACAAACAAAAACAGAACAAAACAAAAAAAACCAGAATATGATCAAATATGATCAGGCTGGTGCATAGATCAGTGCCAAACACTAGATTTTGGGCGTATTTTGGTCTATTAGAAGAAAGTGCCTCCCAAAATTTTAAAGAAAGAAAAACTTATATATGTACAAAAATAAGGGTTAATATGATGAAGGGATGGAATATGACTGTAAAGATGAAAATTATAAGCAATTTTATAAAAGGAATTGATAAGAAGTTGTTTGAAAAAGGAAAGAAGAGGATTTAAAAAAAAAAAGAAAAAAAAGGGAAAGAATGTGATCAGGCAGGAGACTAGAACCAAGCCATTCACTAGAGATTTAGGGTATATTTTGATCTGTTAGAAGAAACTGTATCCCAAAATTTTAA
>NW_027911800.1:0-232 GCF_054177405.1 Leptonychotes weddellii
CCAATGGTGTAACGCAAGGCAAAGTAAAGAAACAGTAAATTTCTAGAAATGGACTTATAAAAGGCAAAACTTCTGTTTTTATTTTTTATTCAACACAAACAATACACTAGTGAATAAAATGCAAGTGCTGTTGGTAGACAGTTCTCCATGGGTCTTTACAGTTTCCCCCACCTATGAGCAGAAGGACTATTTTTTTTTTTCTATCTTTTCAATAATGAATATATAGTGAACA
>NW_027911801.1:0-232 GCF_054177405.1 Leptonychotes weddellii
CCAATGGTGTAACGCAAGGCAAAGTAAAGAAATAGTAAATTTCTAGAAATGGACTTATAAAAGGCAAAACTTCTGTTTTTATTTTTTATTCAACACAAACAATACACTAGTGAATAAAATGCAAGTGCTGTTGGTAGACAGTTCTCCATGGGTCTTTACAGTTTCCCCCACCTATGAGCAGAAGGACTATTTTTTTTTTCTATCTTTTCAATAATGAATATATAGTGAACAG
>NW_027911802.1:0-232 GCF_054177405.1 Leptonychotes weddellii
CTTTGCTTAGCATTGGTAGGGATCATAATTTCTTTTTGTGACTTTGGGCCCCTCTCCTCCGCGCCGCCATTGCCAGACTTTTGAGTGCCCTCTGATAGGCCAAAGGCAGAATCTGAGGAGTCATGGATGGTTTTCCTTGCCATATGATGTGCATTTCCAGAGGCTCCAAGGGGGAGGAATTAATTGCACACCTGGAAGGAAGAGTTCATGCCTTGTTCCGCTTTGCATCCCA
>NW_027911803.1:0-232 GCF_054177405.1 Leptonychotes weddellii
AAACGGAACTACGTGATCAGTGTCTGCGTAGGGACAGCCCCCGGGGTGGGGCTGAGTCCGGCTGGCAGCTTCCCAGCACTCACAGAACCTGTTCCCGAGCCCCCTTCTAAGCCCCGCCACCCGCTGAGATGCACCCCTTTCTCAGAGTTCTGGGTTCCTGCCCCATGGGGCCCATCTTCCAAGCCTCTTAAGTTTCACTATTTTTAGCTTCTTTCCCTTCTTCCTCCAGCCC
>NW_027911804.1:0-232 GCF_054177405.1 Leptonychotes weddellii
ATTGTATATATATACCACATCTTCTTTATCCAGTCATCTGTCGATGGACATCTTGGCTCTTTCCACAGTTTGGCTATTGTGGACATTGCTGCTATAAACATCGGGGTGCACGTACCCCTTCGGATCCCTACTTTTGTATTAAAGATAAGATTTTAACCCGCAGGAATTTACAATCAGAAAGGGGAGAAAACACTGTACACATAAGGAGAATTGGTGCCTTTATGGATGTGGG
>NW_027911805.1:0-232 GCF_054177405.1 Leptonychotes weddellii
ACGTTCTAACCCCCTCCCCACAAAAATAAACTCAAAATGGGTTAAAGACCTAAATGTCAGACCTGAAACCATTAAAAATTCTAGAAGAGAACACAGGCAGTAATTTCTCTAACATTGACCATCATAGCATTTTTCTAGATATTTCTTAAGGCAGGGGAAACAAGCAAATATAAACTGTTGGGTCTACACCAAAATAAAAAGCTTTTGCGGGGCGCCTGGGTGGCTCAGTTGG
>NW_027911806.1:0-232 GCF_054177405.1 Leptonychotes weddellii
AATAAATTTTAGAAATTAAAATTCTTTTTTTTTAATTAATTTATTTATTTTAGAGAGAGAGAGAGAGAGTGAGGTAGGAGGGACAGAGGGAGAGGGAGAAAGAATCTTAAGCAGATTCCATACTGAGTGTGGAGCCCTATGCGGGGCTCAATCCCAGGACCCTGAGATCATGACCTGAGCCAAAACCAAGAGTCAGATGATTAACTGACTGCACCACCAAGGCACCCCTAGA
>NW_027911807.1:0-232 GCF_054177405.1 Leptonychotes weddellii
CGTTGAGTGTTTTTGTGCAGTGGTTCCAAGATCTGAAGGAGTGCTACTCCTCAAAGCGACTTTTCTACTGGTCCCTGTGGTGGGCCTTCTCCACAGCAGGTTTTAACCAGGTTTTGAACTATGTTCAAATCCTGTGGGATTACAAGGCACCGTCCCAGAGTTCTACAATCTATAATGGGGCAGTAGAAGCTATTGCAACCTTTGGAGGTAAGCAAACATTGATTTATCTTCC
>NW_027911808.1:0-232 GCF_054177405.1 Leptonychotes weddellii
ATACACACACATGTTAGTATATATAATATACATATATATATGTATATATAAATATGTATATATGATATACATATATATGTATATATATCCCTTAACACAACCCTTCTCACATTGTATTTTAATAGTTTGATGAATTGTCTTTCCTTGACACTAGACTTATCACCCTGGGAAGCCAGGACCAACCATGTTCTCCTTACTCACTACCGTATTGGTAGCACAGAGTAGAAGCTCA
>NW_027911809.1:0-232 GCF_054177405.1 Leptonychotes weddellii
CTTTTTTGAGATACTTGTCAAGCGAAGCCACATCTGCATACACATTTTAACAGGTGTATTTCTATGTATACCCAAGGGTGTTCTGACTTTCTTTTTATTTTATTATATTATGTTAGTCACCATACACTACATCATTTGTTTTTGATGTAGTGATTCACGATTCATTGTTTTCGTATAACACCCGGTGATGCATGCAGTATGTGCCCTCCTTATACCCATCACCGGGCTAACC
>NW_027911810.1:0-1433 GCF_054177405.1 Leptonychotes weddellii
GTCCTTCATCACATCCTTTATAATAAACTGGGAGACGTAAGTTAACTGTTTCCCTGAGCTTTATGAGCTATTCTAACAAATTAATCACATCTGAGGAGGGGGTTGTGGAAACCTCCAATTTACAGTCAGTTGGTCAGAAGTTCAGGTGACAACCTGGACTTACAAATGGTGTCTGAACTGGGGGCCGTGTTGTAGGACTGAGCCGCTAGCCTGTGGCATCTGCTGCTCTCTCTAGGTAGACAGTGTCAGAATTGAGTTCAAGCGTGGGACACCCAATAGTGTTCACTGAGAATCGGAGAATTGCTTGGTGGTGTTGGAAAACAATCCAGAGCATGCTTCTTCTTCCAGGCCCTTCTCCCATTTTCCCACCTCTTTTAGGCTTCTCTTCACTTGTGAGTGTGACTGCAAGGCACTCACAACCAGAAGACAAGGGTGAACAGTCCCACCACGTCCCGGGATCTGCTCGTAAGAATTTGCAGAATTTGCACTGGGAAATACTCAGCTGTCTCTGAGACAAGTGCCCCCAGCCCAGGCCACAGAGCCCTCTGCCCTCTCCTCTTTCAGATTCTGCCCCTTCTGACTTGGTTGTTAGATGCAAGGGGCAGGTTAGCATCCTGTCTGAGACGAAGCTCTCCTGTTTGTGGCTATCTGCTTCACATGGGAAGCAAGGTAGCTGGTGTTGTCAACCAGGTTCTGGACTTTGGAGGTGCTCTGGGGATGAGAAATGTGCTCTTTTCCCACTTCAGGGATCCGGCCTCAGGTGCTGGAGTCATACCAGTACTCCTTGAGTCTGAGCGGGGGCTGCTAGTGGACTCTGCTCTCCTGGGCTGTTCCTCAGGAGCACCCAATATTGCCTCCCCTGGAATGAACTCTCCTAACAGGGAACATGAAGTGGGGGAGATTCATCCAGATCTTGGCCGTCCATACTTTTCCAGTGGACTTTTGCTCCAGCTGAGTCTGATTCCCTTTCTTCAGTTCAGCAGCCCCTTTCTCTGCTGCTCTTTGCAAAAGTGCCCCTGGTCTGAACACACACATGGAGAATTCCTCTCTATTCACCACATAACTGAATACCGTGTCCAACAGTCGGCCAGCCATAGGGAGGCCTCTGAAAACCAGAGTCTGCCGCAGACCCAAGTGAGGCCCTGCAGACTCTCTGTGGTTTTCCGTGCTCCTCCCCTCAGATACTACATCCACACAGGGGGTGGGAGGGTTGGGCAGGGAGTGACATTGAAAACACATTTATTTCCACATCCTCCCCAAAGCCTCAAAATGCTAGCAGAGAACTTACAACTGAAAAAGCATATATCCACAAGGACAAAGAACTGGAGAGGATACAGGGACAGATGACAGAGGTCAAGAAAATTCTGGAAGCTGGAAAGTCAGTGGTAACTGATTTCAAAGAGCAGAGAAGGCTGAAATTTATTTATTTATTT
>NW_027911811.1:0-232 GCF_054177405.1 Leptonychotes weddellii
GACCTTGGATTTTCCGAGGAACACAGGCGAATCTTCGCCCACGCCGTTAGCATCCAGCGCCCGCTGAGCGCACACCATGGACAGGGACACAGTGGGGTGACGCGCACGGGGTGGCAACCTCTGTCTGCGTCTCCCTCTTGGGGAGGCCCGGCTGGACAGGGAGGGGCAGCCGCTGGGGAGTGCGGCCAAGGTGAAACCTGTGCTTCAGGAAGGGGCAGGAGGGTGGGGAGCA
>NW_027911812.1:0-232 GCF_054177405.1 Leptonychotes weddellii
TCCCAGTAGCCTGTCCCCATGGCCTGGGCTTCTTTGCGGCCTAGTGATCTTGGGGTAATTGAGCTGCCGTTCAGAACTCCAATGCAAGCATTCCGGTGAGCAAAGTGGAAGAAGCCGTGTTGCCTTTTTTTTTTTTTTTTAAAGATTTTATTTATTCATTTGAGACAAAGAGACACAGAGAGAGAGAGAGAGAGAGAGAACATGAGCAGGGAGAAAGGGAGAGGGAGAAGCA
>NW_027911813.1:0-232 GCF_054177405.1 Leptonychotes weddellii
CTTACTTATATTGTCTTCAAAGCAGGAAGACCGGCTGAAATGTTTGCTTTAACAAACATATTTTAAGAAGTCCTTTGGAGTCAGTGTTTTATCTGTTTAAAAACTTAGGATATACTGTAACAATAAAAGGGAAAGATTAATGTTAACTATTGTATGTGACAAGTGATTTTTCTAAAAAGCACAATGTCACTGAAAAGTATTTGTCGAAAAAGAAATCATAGCTCACATGGAA
>NW_027911814.1:0-232 GCF_054177405.1 Leptonychotes weddellii
GAGCCTCAGACAGGCGTGACCTTCGATCCATGCGGCGACGGGCAGCCCGAAGTCCGTGGTGGTACTTATGCACAGGGATGGAGGCCGGGGCGTTGGCTGCGTCTTGTGTGGAACGGTGGCGCTGCCGGGACCCGGGACAGGCTGCCTGAGTGTCACTGGAACCTCGGGCTCACAAGTGCGATGCGCGCCCAGGTTTCCCTACCCCTGTGTGGCTGTCCCGTTCGGTGACAAA
>NW_027911815.1:0-232 GCF_054177405.1 Leptonychotes weddellii
GAGCCTCAGACAGGCGTGACCTTCGATCCATGTGGCGACGGGCAGCCCGAAGTCCGTGGTGGTACTTATGCACAGGGATGGAGGCCGGGGCGTTGGCTGCGTCTTGTGTGGAACGGTGGCGCTGCCGGGACCCGGGACAGGCTGCCTGAGTGTCACTGGAACCTCGGGCTCACAAGTGCGATGCGCGCCCAGGTTTCCCCACCCCTGTGTGGCTGTCCCGTTCGGTGACAAA
>NW_027911816.1:0-232 GCF_054177405.1 Leptonychotes weddellii
AGTCAGCCGCTCAACTGACTGAGCTACCCAGGCGCCCCTGTATTTACTTTTAAAAAAGCTTGCTACCCACAACACACATGACCAACAGAAAATACTATGTTTTCCAATTGAATTACAAGGTCCTAAGTATAACATGGCTGCAGAGTTTTTTGGAGATATCACAGCCTCAGGCTAATATAGATCATTTAATGGTAAATAAGTTTTTCAAAAAAAAGAGACAACGAAGAGGAGG
>NW_027911817.1:0-232 GCF_054177405.1 Leptonychotes weddellii
AGCCGAAGGCAGTCGCTTAACCAACTGAGCCATCCAGGCGCCCTAAATGCACAAATTTTCAGTGAGCACTTAAAATTTCTCTCACTGCTTGGTTCCTTTTATTCTTCTTGGAATCTCCAACACTTGGTACAGTATCCAGCACATAACTGGATAGATACCTCGTTCATTTTGTTCAGTTAGGTAGAGAAGTGAACTGATGCATTCACCAGTCAACAATTTTAAATAGATACTA
>NW_027911818.1:0-232 GCF_054177405.1 Leptonychotes weddellii
AGTCAGCCGCTCAACTGACTGAGCTACCCAGGTGCCCCTGTATTTACTTTTAAAAAAGCTTGCTACCCACAACACACATGACCAACAGAAAATACTATGTTTTCCAATTGAATTACAAGGTCCTAAGTATAACATGGCTGCAGAGTTTTTTGGAGATATCACAGCCTCAGGCTAATATAGATCATTTAATGGTAAATAAATTTTTCAAAAAAAAGAGACAACGAAGAGGAGG
>NW_027911819.1:0-232 GCF_054177405.1 Leptonychotes weddellii
CGGTTGTGCTAAGGTTTAAAATATACAGCTTTAGGGGCGCCTGGGTGGCTCAGTTGGTTAAGTGACTGCCTTCGGCTCAGGTCATGATCTCAGGGTCCTGGGATCGAGCCCCGCATCAGGCTCCCTGCTCAGCAGGGATCCTGCTTCTCCCTCTCCCACTCCCCCTGCTTGTGTTCCCTCTCTCGCTGTCTCTCTCTCTGTCAAATAAATAAATAAAATCTTAAAAAAAAAA
>NW_027911820.1:0-1433 GCF_054177405.1 Leptonychotes weddellii
AAAAAAAAAAAGAAATGATCACTGCTCACTAAGAGGGTCAAAATAGCAGTGAACTGCCTTTGACATGCGAAGGCAGGTCAACCCTTGCCTTATTCTGCCACTTGGTGCTTTGCCAGTCACTTCATCTATTATTCTTGTCAGATTAATGACCTGAGCTCTTTCTCTAGGCCTTCTGTAGCACATCGGCCTTTTCTTTTCCTCAGTTGGGATCCCCTGAAGTAAGACTTCCTGAATTTCTCTCCCCCTCTTGGGCCTTGGGTATTTTCTCCTCACCGTGGATGGTGGTGTTGCTTGCACCATGGGGGCTGCTGGGTTCAGAAGGGCACGTGGGGAAGGCCACCACCCGGGTTGTGGTGAGGATTAGATGAGTCCGTGTGTGAAGTGCTAAGCCTGGTGCGTAGGGAAGGCTTTGTGTACCACCATTCTGGGCCCTCGCTGTCATCCCTTCCGAGCACGTGACTTCCTGCGTGTGCCACACCATGGGCTGAAATGGCCGTTTCCCGGATGTGTGATGGGGGGGTAATAGGCATTTATTTATTTTTATTTAGTTATTTTTTTTTGAGAGCGAGCCAACAAGTACCAGCGGGACGGGGTGTAGATGGGGAGGGGCAGAGAGAGAGAATCTTAAGCAGGCTCCACACCCAGCACAGAGCCCAGCGTGGGGCTCGATGACTCTGAGATCCCGACCTGAGCTGAAATCAAGAGTGGGTCACTTAAGTGACTGAGCCACCCAGGCGCCCTGGATTAACAGGCATTTAAACTGTACAGTTTCTACATCTCTGGGGCCATGGCTTTCTAGAATTCATATTCAATTTTTTCCATACTCTTTAACCTGAGCACAACATCGAATTCCTATGGTACTTAAAATAATAATAATAACTATTATTATTATTATTTTGGTTTTAGCTCTGAAATAAGGTTATTGCTTTAAGAAAACACTTGTAATGCTTCCTTGGAACAGACAGATGCTGATGCTATCCCTGTTTTCTAGGAGTTTGACTCTGTTGGCCAGGCGATTGGTTACTGCCTGAACGAGAACGGGGACCAGGAGTCTCTGGGTCTTTTGCTGCTATCTTTTCTGGTGGGTGAAGTAGGGGAGGTGGGTGGAAGGGTTGAAAGCTGCCTATTATATTTGGGTAGATAATAAATTGCTTTTGTTCAGGCTGTTTGTGCCCTTTCTCTTTGCATCTTTATGTTCTTTAAGCCCTATTTTTTGAAATAAAATTTAAGCAGGGGAGAAGTTTGCATTTACTTCTTTGAATGTAATATTTGTTTACCTTGAGAGTATTGTTATGAGCATTGCTTTTAAAAAGAGTATTTGTGCTCTTCTAATAGAAAACAATTTTTATTTAAATCACTCTACCATTTATATATTTCCTTTCTCAGAATTTTTTATTAGAAAAGGGGAAATTAAGGGACACCTGGGTGGCTCA
>NW_027911821.1:0-232 GCF_054177405.1 Leptonychotes weddellii
CATTTGGGCATATTTTCCTTTTTTTTTTTTTTTCCCACAGGCCTCCCTAACCTTTTTTTAAACAGTTGACTCACCATGTGTACCTCTTTCTGGCACAATAGCTTTGGGGACAGAATAGCCTATGTTCAAATTCTAGCTTGCCTACTTTCTAGTCCAGAAAGCATATAACTAGTATCACCCTTAAAAAAACTTAATATGAAAAATATCAAACGTACACGAAAGCAGAATAGGG
>NW_027911822.1:0-232 GCF_054177405.1 Leptonychotes weddellii
CTCTGTGTTAAACAAATAAATAAAAATCTTTAAAAAAAAAAAAAAAAGACTTAAAAGGAATAAAAACTGACAAAATTGAGATACACCAGACAGATCTTCAAAGATTAAATGCCAATCTTAGCCTTTAAACATATTGTTAGTTAGAACTACCCTATAGTGGTATTTCAGTGATAATGCCCATTTGGACAGGTCACTGATTATCAAGTATAATTACCATTTCTGTTACTCATTC
>NW_027911823.1:0-232 GCF_054177405.1 Leptonychotes weddellii
AAGGCTCGGCACTTTGCTACTTTCCCACATTCCCATTAGCCTGTCTTTTCCATCTCTTCTTTGTATTATGCCCTTCCTTGCATCTCTTGAACGTGTTTTTTTAAAATGGGATTAATCAGAAAGTCTAGCCACATTGATTTTTATAGATGTCTTCCCCTTTTCTTCATCAAAAAATCATTTGTAATTATATTGCCAGAATTTAATTATTGAGAGTATTTCGTCTTTTGTGGGC
>NW_027911824.1:0-232 GCF_054177405.1 Leptonychotes weddellii
CTGTTTGTGCCTTTTGCCCATTTTCTAATTTGATTTTTTTTCTACTGAGTTTTCAGTGTTCTTTATATATTCTAGATACTATTCCTTTGTGGGACATGCGATTTATAAATATCTCCTCCCAGTATGTTGCTTGTTTTCATCTTCTTCACTTAGACTTTCACAAAAGATAAATTTTTAGCTTTGATGAGGTTTAATTGATTTTTTTTTCTTTCTAGACTGTGCTTTTGGTGTC
>NW_027911825.1:0-232 GCF_054177405.1 Leptonychotes weddellii
AAACACATAGTCTTAAACAGGCAGCGGGTTTGTTTCTTTTTTTTTTTTTTTTAAAGATTTTATTTATTTATTTGACAGAGAAAGACACAGCGAGAGAGGGAACACAAATGGGGAGTGGGAGAGGGAGAAGCAGACTCCCTGCCGAGCAGGGAGCCCGATGCGGGACTCGATCCAGGGACTCCAGGATCATGACCTGAGCCGAAGGCAGTCGCTTAACCAACTGAGCCACCCA
>NW_027911826.1:0-232 GCF_054177405.1 Leptonychotes weddellii
CTATCTATAGCATGCACTCAGTATTGCAGAAGTAAATACAATTTCTTGAAATCAAGAGAGTTCTAGTAACCAAGACAGACAGTCACCATCTGTGTAGAAAGTGATTCCTACCAGAATGTGGACAGTGAAAAATAGGATGTCTGCATAATGTCCTCTCCGATATAATTTCCGCCTCTCCACCTCTCCTGTGCAGCTGTTACACACCGTGCTCACCCACACCGCTGAGTCTGGC
>NW_027911827.1:0-232 GCF_054177405.1 Leptonychotes weddellii
AAGAGGTTGCTTCCTGTGTTCTCCTTTAGGATGTTGATGGACTCCTGTCTCACATTGAGGTCTTTCAACCATTTGGGGTCTATTTTTGTGTGTGGTGTAAGGAAATGGTCCAGTTTCATTCTTCTGCATGTGGCTGTCCAATGCATTTTGCTTTTTTAATATAATGGTATATCTTGGATATAATTATTTTGTGCTTCTATACAATATTGCATTATATGTGTGTTCTTTAAGT
>NW_027911828.1:0-232 GCF_054177405.1 Leptonychotes weddellii
CAGTTTCTCAGTCACACTAGCCACATTTCAAACGCTAAATAAGCTCAAGTGGCTGGTGGTGACCTTACTGGACAAAGAAGGCCTAAGATAAGCACAGGAACCAAAAATTCAAACCTAATTGTTAAAAGAACTATAATAAAACAAAACAAATGAGGTATATAATACAGTAGAAAAATTAAGGTATTAAAAATACAAAGCAAGAGAAAATTACAGATTTATCACTATAGATGAC
>NW_027911829.1:0-232 GCF_054177405.1 Leptonychotes weddellii
GGCTCTCTCTAGGCAGAGACAGGAAGCAGCCTGAGCAAAGGCTGCTATTAAGTGAGGGGAGGGCATAACAGGATCAGTTCTATCGACTTAGCAAGGGAGAGTGGTGGAAGGTAAGACTGGAAAGGCAGGGTTAGATCTAATGGTGGGGGGCTTCAAATGTTGGCCAAGTAGTTGGGGCTCTTTCATTGGTGGCCCTGGGAGTCAGGAAGGATTTCTAGGGAGGAGAGTAGCA
>NW_027911830.1:0-232 GCF_054177405.1 Leptonychotes weddellii
GAATTAAAGCCATAGCAGGAGAATACAACTCAGTGCTATAGACAAACACCAGGGGAATATTTTCTAAACATAAGCTATACATTTAGAAACTGCTTTTCACACCTAGAGCTGAGATGGGAAGCTGAAATTATACAAGTGAAGAACAGTAACAGTAGTAAAGTTTTTTGTTGTTGTTGTTTTTTCCTAATGCATGCTTGGACAGATATATACTCAAATATGAGAAAATGAAGCA
>NW_027911831.1:0-1433 GCF_054177405.1 Leptonychotes weddellii
CCCCCCCCCCCCCCCCCCCACAACTCAGCCCATAGCAGTATCCTAACAATTTCCTGGTACAAAGATGTCTATGCTGTGTAATATAAATGCCAGTGATCCTGGCAACCAGAAATTTAAACTACTGCTTCCTCTAAATACTTTTGTGTTACTTCCTTATGATACAGGCAAGTTTTTCTGTGACCAAACATAGTTCTTATTCAGTGTTACCAACAATATCAACTATACTAATAGTTTTCATCATCATGGGTCTTGTTTATAAAAAAAAAATTATAGAAAATGTTCTTACCAATTGTGAATTACCAACTGCCAATTAGTAAAAACAAATTCTAGATTTTTAAAAATGTACTGAGACCAATAAAGTCCTCTTGAACGATTATGGTAATACATCTGGCACTTAAAACTCTATAACCTCCAGTCAACATACAGCCCAACGTGTTACCCGGGGCCCTCAACATATGTCATAATTCCTGGTCACTCCACGTGAAGATTCAAAATGATCTGACAAGAGGCAATTCAGATGTGTATAGTTACATCAGTATAAAAGCTGTCATTATGGGTTCCCTACTGGTTTCACATATTGTGTTAGGTGCAATATGTGCATGAAATCATCTATCCCCTCATAATCCCTGCACAAGAGACATCATTCCTCTGCTTCATCAGTGTGTAACCAGAACATTAGAGAGATTAAATAAATTGCCCAAGGTCACATTGCTCATAGATAGCTAGGACTTAGATGGGAACCTAGTCCTTCTGAGCCTTTTATTTTTTTTAATTTTTATTAATTTAATTTTTTTTTTTTTTTTTTGTCACTACATGCTGCTTATTTGACTTCTGGAGACATGTAACAGTGTCCTCTTGGTGGCTCAGAACTTTTCCCGGGCCATAAAAATATCCAATCTTAGTTCCATCAACTGTTAGTTTTGGTAAATAAAATAACAACAGCATCTTTGTTTCTATGCTTTAGCTGCAAAATAAATCGCAGGGTATTCATCATCAGAAATAAAATCTACATCTGTGTTTGGGTGGTGATACGGACGTATTTTTCACAGAAAAAGTTAATGGTATTCAGTAAACCTAGTTAATAATGACAAACTGCCTTGTAACATCTCTGGGACCACAGTCTTGGGTTCCTACAAAACGTTTATTTCATTCTTTAATTTTCTCTGTTTTGTGCCCTGGCTTCCCAGTCAAGATTATATATAGCTGTGTTAAAGGCAGGAACCCTTTCTTACCTTTCTTTGTACTGTCTTGGTGTGGTAAGGACAGTGCCTTGCACAGAAAAGCTGCTCATTAACTTTTTTTTTTATTCTTATGTTAATCCCCATATATTACATCATTAGTTTTAGATGAAGTGTTCCATGATTCGTTGTTTGTGCATAACACCCAGTGCTCCATGCAGAACGTGCCCTCCTCAATACCCACCACCAGGCTAA
>NW_027911832.1:0-232 GCF_054177405.1 Leptonychotes weddellii
GAATTAAAGCCATAGCAGGAGAATACAACTCAATGCTATAGACAAACACCAGGGGAATATTTTCTAAACATAAGCTATACATTTAGAAACTGCTTTTCACACCTAGAGCTGAGATGGGAAGCTGAAATTATACAAGTGAAGAACAGTAACAGTAGTAAAGTTTTTTGTTGTTGTTGTTTTTTCCTAATGCATGCTTGGATAGATATATACTCAAATATGAGAAAATGAAGCA
>NW_027911833.1:0-232 GCF_054177405.1 Leptonychotes weddellii
AAGGATCCGGCGCGTGACAGCAGCTCGGCTGATGCGGCGGCGGGGCCCGAGAGGACCGACTCCCATTCCGAAGGCAGCTGTCCTGGGGGGGAAATGCGCCCGCCGCGGAGAAAGCGCGCTGCCGGGCGAGCCGTCGGTGCGGAGAACTGCACGGTTGTCCGGGGAACCCGCGCGGCCGCGCCGGCCTCCAGCGCCCAGCGCCCAGCACCCGGGGGGGTGCTCAGCGGCCGCC
>NW_027911834.1:0-232 GCF_054177405.1 Leptonychotes weddellii
CCACCCCGACGCCCCAAAAACTCCCTATTTCTTTTTTTTTTTTTTTTTAAAGATTTATCTATTTGAGAGAGAGAATGAGAGAGAGAGAGCATGAGAGGGGGGAGGGTCAGAGGGAGAAGCAGACTCCCCGCTGAGCAGGGAGCCCGATGCGGGACTCGATCCCGGGACTCCAGGATCATGACCTGAGCCGAAGGCAGTCGCCCAACCAACTGAGCCACCCAGGCGCCCAAAC
>NW_027911835.1:0-232 GCF_054177405.1 Leptonychotes weddellii
AAAAGATAAAGTCTGGTATACTGACCTCCAAATGTTGCAATAGCTTCTACTGCCCCATTATAGATTGTAGAACTCTGGGACGGTGCCTTGTAATCCCACAGGATTTGAACATAGTTCAAAACCTGGTTAAAACCTGCTGTGGAGAAGGCCCACCACAGGGACCAGTAGAAAAGTCGCTTTGAGGAGTAGCACTCCTTCAGATCTTGGAACCACTGCACAAAAACACTCAACG
>NW_027911836.1:0-232 GCF_054177405.1 Leptonychotes weddellii
GTCTCTTTCTACACTTCTACTTCATCTATGTGTATGCATGTAGGGCAGTATTATAGTAAGATTCTGGTGTTTGTGCCAAGTGGAGAACCACTGCACATGAAGAAAGGATAAATAATAACAAGTGTTAGCAAGGATATGGAGAAATCAAAGTTTTGTATATTGCTGGTGGAAATGTAAGATGATGCAGATGATGTGGAAAATTGTCAGGCAGTTCCTTAAAAGGTTAAACACA
>NW_027911837.1:0-232 GCF_054177405.1 Leptonychotes weddellii
CTTCTTCCTGTCTTCACATTGTTTTCCCTCCGAGTGTATCTGTGTCCTAATCTCCTCCCTAAGGACACCACTCATTTTGAATTAAGGCCTACCCATAGGAACTCATTTTACCTTTATTACCTCTTTAAAGGCCATGTCTCCAAATACAGTCACATTCTGAGGCAGTGGGGGTTAGAGGTTCAACATATAAATTTTGAGGAAACATGATTCAGCCTATAATAAGTAGCCTCCA
>NW_027911838.1:0-232 GCF_054177405.1 Leptonychotes weddellii
CCAGGGACTCCAAGATCATGACCTGAGCCAAAGGCAGTCGCTTAACCAACTGAGCCACCTAGGCGCCCTATTTATTTATTTTAGAAAGAGAAAGAGTGAGAGAACAAGTGGAGGGAGGAGCAGAAGGAGAGGGAGAGAGAGAATCTCAAGCAGATTCCCCACTGAGTGCGGAGCCCGACGCAGGCTTCAGTCCTACGACTCTTAGATCATGACCTGAGCCGAAATCAAGAGC
>NW_027911839.1:0-232 GCF_054177405.1 Leptonychotes weddellii
CATACAAAATATGTGTTTATGTTGCCGGTAAAACTTCCGGTCCACTGTGGGCTGTTGCTCGTCAAGTTTTTGGGGGAGTCCGAGGTTATGCGCAGACTTTAGAGTGTCTGGGGGTCGGCCCCCCTGCTATTCCAGGCTCCAGTGTGCATCAGTGGTCTCACAAAGAAATGGGAAATGCGCACATCGCAACCGTGGGTTAGAATGTAGAATGCAAGTCCTGAAAACAAATATG
>NW_027911840.1:0-232 GCF_054177405.1 Leptonychotes weddellii
AAACTCATAAAGGGAAAGATGACATCTGTCTTGTCTTTAATTTTATTGCAGTGGAAAGAGCAGAATCGAGGGTATGGTAAGTACGAAATAAGCATTTATTGGACCTCTGAATGAATGAATACATGAATATATACGTATTGTTATTAGTTATTATGACATTTCCTCAATATTAGTACACTTGGCTCAAGTACAGAAAACTCATCCTGGATTGTCAGTAAATAGTTAAGTGAAC
>NW_027911841.1:0-232 GCF_054177405.1 Leptonychotes weddellii
GAAGGGGAGTGGAATAGTGATGGATAGTGGCTTGAACCACACTGCAGTGCTCCAGCATGGAACTCTGAGGCTGAGGATGCTAAATTCAATCTGTCTATCTCATTATGAAAGCTGATTTGTCAAAACAGGAGGGCAGAACCTATCTTGATTAAGCTTCCTCAACTGATTTATAACTTTTATAGATATGGCAGATATCTACTCTGTACCCCTGCTCTAGTCCCCAGACATGCTA
>NW_027911842.1:0-1433 GCF_054177405.1 Leptonychotes weddellii
AAAAAAAAAAGAAGAAGATAGCAGGAGGGGAAGAATGAAGGGGGGAAATCGGAGGGGGAGATGAACCATGAGAGATGATGGACCCTGAAAAACAAACTGAGGGTTCTAGAGGGGAGGGGGATGGGAGGATGGGTTAGCCTGGTGATGGGTATTAAAAAGGGCACATTCTGCATGGAGCACTGGGTGTTATGCACAAATGATGAATCATGGAACATTACATCAAAAACTAATGATGTAATGTATGGTGGTTAACATAACAATAAAAAATTTTAAAAAAGATAAATTAAAAAAAAAGAATTCCTCATATCAGTGAGGTCATATGATACATGTCTTTCTCTGATTGATTTATTTCTCTCAGCATAATACCCTCCAATTCCATCCACGTTGTTGCAAATGGCAAGATTTCATTCCTTTTGATGGCTGCAAAATATTCCATTGTATATATACACCACATCTTCTTTATCCATTCATCTGTCGATGGACATCTTGGCTCTTTCCACAGTTTGGCTATTGTGGACATTGCTGCTATAAACATCGGGGTGCACGTACCCCTTCGGATCCCTACATTTGTGTCTTTGGGGTAAATACCCAGTAGTTCAATTGCTGGGTCGTATGGGAGCTCTATTTTTAACTTTTTGAGGAACCTCCATACAGTTTTCCAGAGTGGCTGTACTAGCTTGCATTCCCACCAACAGTGTAGCAGGGTTCCCCTTTCTCTGCATCCCCGCCAACATCTGTCATTTTCTGACTTGTTAATTTTAGCCATTCTGATTAGTGTGAGGTGGTATCTCATTGAGGTTTTGATTTGAATTTCCCTGATGCTGAGCGATGTTGAGCACTTTTTCATGTGTCTGTTGGCCATTTGGATGTCTTCTTTGGAAAAATGTTTGTTCATGTCTTCTGCCCATTTCGTGATTGGATCATTTGTTCTTGGGTGTTGAGTTTGGTAAGTTCTTTATAGATTTTGGATACTAGCCCTTTATCTGATATATCATTTGCAAAACTCTTCTCCCATTCTGTCAGTTGTCTTTGGTTTTGTTGACTGTTTCCTTTGCTGTGCAAAAGCTTTTTATCTTGATGAAGCCCCAATGTTCATTTTTGCCCTAGCTTCCCTTGCCTTTGGCGATGTTTCTAGGAAGAAGTTGCTGCAGCTGAGGTCGAAGAGGTTGCTGCCTGTGTTCTCCTTTAGGATTTTGATGAACTCCTGATTCACACTGAGGTCTTTCAACCATTTGGAGTCTATTTTTGTGTGTGGTGTAAGGAAATGGTCCAGTTTCATTCTTCTGCATGTGGCTGTCCAATTTTCCCAACACCATTTGTTGAAGAGACTGTCTTTTTTCCATTGGACATTCTTTCCTGCTTTGTCAAAGATTAGTGGACCATAGAGTTGAGGGTCCATTTCTGGGCTCTCTATTTGTTCCACTGATCTATGT
>NW_027911843.1:0-232 GCF_054177405.1 Leptonychotes weddellii
AGTGGCGTGGGCCCCCTTCCCTGCAGCCCCTGCTGGGCCAGGAGGAGCCCCAGGGACCAGAGCAGCCTCCCCTCCCAAGGGAGGGTCTGCAGGGGGGCCCACGGGGGGTGGTCTGCAGAGGGGTGCAGGGCGGTCTTTCGGGGGTGGGCCACAGGGGAGTCTGGAGGGAGTCTGTAGAAGGGTCTGTGGGGATCTGCAGAGGGGTCTGCAGGGGGGTCTGCAGGGCGGTCTG
>NW_027911844.1:0-232 GCF_054177405.1 Leptonychotes weddellii
ATGAGGGAGCTTGGGGCTGGGGGTCATGACTCAGCAATGACCCAGAGCAGGGGGTAAAGGGACACAGTTTTGAAAGCCAGGGGAACCCGAGTTCGAATTCAGACCTGCCCCAGGCCAGCAGTGATCTTAGGTTCCCCATCTACGATGGGTGCTAATGGAGCCCATGCTCCCTGGTGTTGGTGAGAACTGCTAGGGGAACCGGGCAGAGCGCGGGGTGTGGGACACGGGGGGC
>NW_027911845.1:0-232 GCF_054177405.1 Leptonychotes weddellii
ATGAGGGAGCTTGGGGCTGGGGGTCATGACTCGGCAATGACCCAGAGCAGGGGGTAAAGGGACACAGTTTTGAAAGCCAGGGGAACCCGAGTTCGAATTCAGACCTGCCCCAGGCCAGCAGTGATCTTAGGTTCCCCATCTACGATGGGTGCTAATGGAGCCCATGCTCCCTGGTGTTGGTGAGAACTGCTAGGGGAACTGGGCAGAGCGCGGGGTGTGGGACACGGGGGGC
>NW_027911846.1:0-232 GCF_054177405.1 Leptonychotes weddellii
AGAGAGACACAGCGAGAGAGGGAACACAAGCAAGGGGAGTGGAGGAGGGAGAAGCAGGCCTCCCGCTGAGCAGGGAGCCCGACGCGGGGCTCGATCCCAGGACCGTGGGATCATGACCTGAGCCGAAGGCAGACGCTTTTAACGACTGAGCCACCCAGGCGCCCCCAGTAGTGACCATTTCTAAGAGTGGACCATTAGTAAACAGACTGTAAGACTGGGGATGCTTGTAAAA
>NW_027911847.1:0-232 GCF_054177405.1 Leptonychotes weddellii
CAGTGGAGGCAGTTGCTTCTATTTCATGAATTCCCACTGTCCAAACAAAATGCCAGCATTTCAAAAAGTGCTCTTTTAGTCTGAGTTTCTATGACTGGTGCCATTTTCTCCTGAAATTTTAGACTGCAGTTCCCACAGCTGAACCCCGTTTTTTAGTGCTGATTTAACACCATCAACTATCAAAGTGCATGTACTGTCCGTTTCCTTAGGCTTTTTGTTTTCTTTTCCCTCC
>NW_027911848.1:0-232 GCF_054177405.1 Leptonychotes weddellii
AACTCCACCACGTAGGTGGCTGGGGCTTCGCTCGTGCTCAGGATGCTGTGAGGAGAAGGCTGCTATTTGGAACGGGAATCTGCCGCCTCAGCCCTGTCAGGTCAGCCTAGAGCTGGTGGCTTCGGCCATCACTGGTTCAGCTCGCCAAGACACAGGAGAAATCAGCCTCCTGCCTGTCCAGTCCCTCTTCCCAGAACCCCCCCCCCCCCCCCCCCCCCCCCCGCTTTCTTGG
>NW_027911849.1:0-232 GCF_054177405.1 Leptonychotes weddellii
ATGTTCTAACCCCCTCCCCACAAAAATAAACTTAAAATGGGTTAAAGACCTAAATGTCAGACCTGAAACCATTAAAAATTCTAGAAGAGAACACAGGCAGTAATTTCTCTAACATTGACCATCATAGCATTTTTCTAGATATTTCTTAAGGCAGGGGAAACAAGCAAATATAAACTGTTGGGTCTACACCAAAATAAAAGGCTTTTGCGGGGCGCCTGGGTGGCTCAGTTGG
>NW_027911850.1:0-232 GCF_054177405.1 Leptonychotes weddellii
CGATGGACTCTGAAAAACAAACAGGGTTCTGGAGGGGAGGGGGGTGGGAGGATGGGTTAGCCTGGTGGTGGGTATTGAGGAGGGCACATTCTGCATGGAGCACTGGGTGTTATGCACAAACAATGAATCATGGAACACTTCATCTAAAACTAATGATGTAATGTATGGGGATTAACATAAGAATAAAAAAATAAATAAATAAAATAGAAAATAAAATTCAAAAAAAAAAAAA
>NW_027911851.1:0-232 GCF_054177405.1 Leptonychotes weddellii
CAAATTAAAACAGGAAATAATGTAATCTCACTATCTCATGATTTTCTTCCTCACATTTCTTTCCTTCTCAAACATTAAAACTTTTTTGTTGTTGTTGTTTTTACCTCATCTCTATGTCCCATAAAGTGATATCGTCGCTGATCCAGGGATTGGAGGGCTCAGCCGGCGTGACCAAAGGATCATATTCCACATACTGTTCTGTGTAAGCAATTAAGCTGCAGGAGGGAAGCAA
>NW_027911852.1:0-1433 GCF_054177405.1 Leptonychotes weddellii
CTTTTTTTTACTTTTTTTTTTTTTTAAATTTATTTATTTGACAGAGAGTTAGAGAGCACGAGTAGGCAGAGCGGCGGGCAGAGGGAAAGGGAGAAGCAGGCTCTCTGCTGAGCAGGGAGCCCGATGCGGGGCTCGATCCCAGGACCCTGGGATCATGACCTGAGCCGAAGGCAGACGCTTAATGGCTGAGCCACCCAGGCGCCCCAAGATTTTATTTATTTATTTGACAGAGAGAGACACAACAAGAGAGGGAACACAAGCAGGGGGAGTGGGAGAGGGAGAAGCAGGCTTCCCCCCAAGGAGGGAGCCCGATGTGGGGCTCAATCCCAGGACCCTGGGATCATGACCCGAGCCGAAGGCAGACGCTTAATGGCTGAGCCACCCAGGAGCCCCCACACAAACTCTTTATTACTGAATATTAGACCAAGTGACAGAGAAGTAGAGACCACTATACTGACAGTACTGGTAACATGTATTGAAAAGTCGTTACTCCAGAAGACAGCACAGGAGACGGAACATGTCATGCTTCAGAAGGTTTAAAATAAATTATTTGTGTTTTTATGTTTTAAGCACAACCCCTGGTAAATGATGTCACAAAGTACTGCTAAAAATTAAATTTCAATGATTTTTCAGTTAAAAACCCTAAGTAATGATGACAATACCCATCCCCCTCCCCTGCCATTGGTTATAATTTAGACCAAGAGATATGAATTTAGTTAAATTGAAATCAAAGTCGAGATACTTCAAGATACTCTGTCAAACCTAAACAAGCCAACCAAAACTTAAACAAAAAAAGTCTGGCATTTTCTGAGAGAACAAGTTATTTCAAGGACAGCTCAATATATAGGGAGAGCTCCTCTTGTTTAGTAGCCAAAATGGGTGGGTGGTATTCTAACATTGAGTAATGACTACCTAATCATTCATCAATTCGAAAAGTGTTATGAAGCGCCAGCAAGAGTAAAGAAAAGGAAAAGGAATCTAAATATTTATTTATTTATATTTGGGATCTTAACACTATCTAATACAAATGTAGCTTTCTGGTTTTGCCTTATTACAGATAGCCTCATTTATTTCTTTTTTTTAAAAAATTTTTTGTTATGTTAATCACCATACATTACATCATTAGTTTTAGATGTAGTGTTCCATGATTCATTGTTTGTGCATAACACTCAATGCTCCATGCAGAACGTGCCCTCTTTAATACCCATCACCAGGCTAACCCATCCTCCCACCCCCCTCCCCTCTAGAACCCTCAGTTTGTTTCTCAGAGTCCATAGTCTCTCATGGTTCGTCTCCCCCTCTGATTTTCCCCCCTTCATTCTTCCCCTCCTGCTATCTTTTTTTTTCTTAACGTATATTGCATTATTTGTTTCAGAGGTACAGATCTGGGATTCAACAGTCTTGCACAATTCACAGTGCTTACCAGAGCACAT
>NW_027911853.1:0-232 GCF_054177405.1 Leptonychotes weddellii
GTGCAGAACTTTATGGAAAGAAATCTAACATTTGTTTTAAAGAAGGAGAAATCACATATATTGCATCGGCTTTTATATGCTAAGAATCCTGGAAAAGCAAATAGGAAACTAACAATAGTGGTTATCTTTGGGAGGGGACAATGAGAAATGAGTAGATGAAGGAAAGGGCGAGAAAGATGCTATTGGGTTTTTTTTTTTTAATTTTTTTTTTATTCTTATGTTAATCCCCATA
>NW_027911854.1:0-232 GCF_054177405.1 Leptonychotes weddellii
AGCAGACTCCCCACTGAGCAGGGAGCCCGACGCGGGACTCGATCCCAGGACTCCAGGATCATGACCTGAGCCGAAGGCAGTTGCCCAACCAACTGAGCCACCCAGGTGCCCGTGAGCTCACAGATTTATTTAATCTTTACTTAAAGCCATCACAAGATCATCTTTCCCCCAATCTTGGAAATGAGTATGTCTCTTAATTCCTGTAGGAAGCATGGCCAACTTTTCCTCATTA
>NW_027911855.1:0-232 GCF_054177405.1 Leptonychotes weddellii
CAGACACCCCTCACATTGTATTGTATTGTATTGTATTTATTTATTTATTTATTATATATTTATTTATTTTTTACTATCCTCACATTTTAAAGGCTACGGTGGACCAAAGGTCAATGTCTAGAGAAAATTTACAATAATAGCTACATTGGTAAAGATAATTTATCTTAATTTTATTTTGTCTATGTTATTTATTTAACATATAGTGTATCTCTGAATTAAAAAACAACAAAAA
>NW_027911856.1:0-232 GCF_054177405.1 Leptonychotes weddellii
CTTGGGGTGTGAGAATCGGCGGGACTCCCAGTGGGGGGGGTGTGTGCGCAAGCGGGGAAGTCAAACGAGAGGAAATACCGCTTTGTCAGGAAGTAGCTGTGCAGGAGTCCTGTGCACCCCCATTCCTTCCCCTTTCTAGATTTTTCCCTGGCAGTGTTACACTGGAAACTATAACTACGCTGAGAGACGTACGGGGGGGCTTCCTGTTTTTCCCCCAACCTGTTACGGAAGA
>NW_027911857.1:0-232 GCF_054177405.1 Leptonychotes weddellii
GGGCGCGGAGGCCCGCGGCCCGGCCGCTGCTCTGGGGCAAACCAAACACTCGTGCTGACCGTTTCTTGTTTTTGTAGAAAAGAACTTTTGTTGATCTTGTCTGTTTGAAAAGTAACACGTTTATTGTAGTAACTTCAAAGAGTGCAGCCAGACGGGAACAGAAATCACTCGTGACGCGCGCCTCTTGGCGCACCTGCGTCTGTCCTCCGCAGCCCACAGACGTCTGCGGGAA
>NW_027911858.1:0-232 GCF_054177405.1 Leptonychotes weddellii
TAAGTTGGAGAGACAATGATGAGCTATTTCATTCACTTAAACAACTCAATTGAAATTAAAAATATATTAATTCATCTTTTTTGTCTTTCATATCAAAAATCATTTATTCTCCTTGTCGCTATTATAATGCAAGTTTTCTATTCTACCAACTTTGTAAATTATTTGAAAACTGTGTTACAGTAAAATGTTAAAAACTTTTTATCTCTCTTTTTATCTCCCTCTCTTGTTTAAA
>NW_027911859.1:0-232 GCF_054177405.1 Leptonychotes weddellii
ATAAATAAATAAAATCTTTAAAAAAAAAAAAAAAGAATTAGCGAGCTAAAACTACATCCAAAGAAATCACCTGGCAAACAGCACAGAGAGGCAAGAAAATGAAGAGTTTAAAAGAGATTTTAGGAGTGCCTGGGTGGCTCAGTCAGTTGAGCATCCGGCTCTTGATTTTGGCTCAGGTCATGGTCTCAGGGTTGTGAGATGGAGCCCCACTTTGGGCTTCCTGCTCTGCTCC
>NW_027911860.1:0-232 GCF_054177405.1 Leptonychotes weddellii
AGACGCCCAACCGACTGAGCCACCCAGGTGCCCCAAAATCACCTATTTCTTCACACTTGCTCATTGCTGTTTTGAAATTAATTCTAAAGATAATCTATATTAACATTGGCCCTTTTATCTTCAAATATGAAGTATTATTTTTTTAAGATTTTATTTATTTATTAGAGAGAGAGAAACAGCGAGAGAAGGAACACAAGCAGGGGGAGTGGGAGAGGGAGAAGCAGGCTTCCCG
>NW_027911861.1:0-232 GCF_054177405.1 Leptonychotes weddellii
CACACCCAGTGCTCATCTAGCAAGTGCACTTCTTTTTTTTTTTTTTTTAAAGATTTTATTTATTTATTTGAGACAGAGAGAATGAGAGAGACAGAGAGCACATGAGAGGGGGGAGGGTCAGAGGGAGAAGCAGGCTCCCTGCTGAGCAGGGAGCCCGATGCGGGACTCGATCCAGGGACTCCAGGATCATGACCTGAGCTGAAGGCAGTCGCTTAACCAACTGAGCCACCCA
>NW_027911862.1:0-232 GCF_054177405.1 Leptonychotes weddellii
GTGCACAACACCCAGTGCTCCATGCAGAACGTGCCCTCCTCAATACCCACCACCAGGCCAACCCATCCTCCCACACCCCTCCCCTCTAGAACCCTCAGTTTGTTTTTCAGAGTCCATCTTCTCTCATGGTTCGTCCACCCCTCCGATTTCCCCCGCTTCATTCCTCCCCTCCCGCTAGTGTCTATCACCCAGTCACCCCGTCCCTCCCACCCCACCCCCCACTCCAACAACA
>NW_027911863.1:0-12840 GCF_054177405.1 Leptonychotes weddellii
TGTTAGCTTTGTGGTCCAGGCGGTCCACACCTGATACAACGTTTCTAATTGTGCTCCTGAGCTCCATGGGGCCTCCTGCCGGGCCCCCAGGGAGAGGAGAGGAAGAAAGAGGGTTTTTAAGAAACAATGTTTCAAAACAGGGCTCTAGAGGGGAGGGGGGTGGGAGGATGGGTTAGCCTGGTGGTGGGTATTGAGGAGGGCACATTCTGCATGGAGCACTGGGTGTTATGCACAAACAATGAATCATGGAACACTTCATCTAAAATTAATGATGTAATGTATGGGGATTAACATAAGAAAAAAAAATAAATAAATAAAAAGAAAAAGAAACAATGTTTCATTCATAAAAGATTAGAGTCTAGGGGCGCAGGGCTGGCTCAGTAGGTGGAGCATGGTGGTTCTTGATCTTGGAGTTACAAGTTTGAGCCCCACGTTGGGTGTAGAGATGATTTAAAAATAAAAGCTTTAAGGGGGCACCTGGGTGGCTCAGTCGTTAAGCGTCTGCCTTCGGCTAAAAATAAAAGCTTTAAAAAAAAAAAAGACTATAGTCTAGAGGATGTACAATGAAAAGGTAAGTCTCCCCTGTCCCCACCCAGAAGTGTCTTCCAAAGCATGTACCTGGGCAGAGCTCTGGAAGCCTGGATGTGGAGCCGCTCCCGGGCACAGTGCTAGGTGCTGCACACACAGGCTCAAGGGAAACACAGGCCCAGGATATTAAGAAACATGTGTGAATGAGGCAGCAAATTTCTCAGCAGATCCCCTGGAGAAGACAGTCCCTCGGCCACCGCTTCACACAACCATAGCACCGCAGGACTGGGAGGGACCTCGGGGAGAGCGAGTGTGGCTGAGCCGACAATCCTAAGACGGGGACCTTGGATAAACGCCTTGGTGGGACAAGCGTGAGATCACCAGAGTATGAGGCCTTCCTTCCTTCCATCCTTTCTTCCTTCCTTCCTTCCTTTTTATGGACTAAAAGAAAACAAATCAGAAGGCTGACCTGCTGATTCTTGTATGACTTGCAGCAGTTCAACGTGTATTCAGTTACCACGAGTGGAGACGCCCTACTATGTGCCAAGCTCCGTGCTCGGTGCCGGGGACACATCGGCTGGATCCTCGAGGCTCCCAGTGGAGAGCACGCGTAACGAACCACCCCAAGAATGGGTCTGTCATCTTCATCTCCGTACTCTCCAATCCTTGCCCAGGGCCCGGCACGTAGCAGGAGCTCAGGAAATGGCAACCGCCTTGGGAAGAGGGACAGTGTAGTGGTCAAGCCTCTGGCATTTGGAATCTGGGAAGCTGGGTTCCAAGAACAGCCTGTCCTGTCCACGGCTGTGTGACTCCAAACAGGTCCGACCATCTCTCTGAGACTCCATGTCTTCACACGGAAGATGGGAACTTCCATCCTAGGGTCCTGTGGGGGTTTCAGGAGCTGATCTGTGATAATGACTGGTACATGGTCAGTGCCTGGCAAGTTGTAGCTATTGGGGTTAATACTGTCACCAGCAGGTCAGAGAGCCCTGGTCTTCCTTCACCTTCTGGGAAATGAGGCCTGGCCGGGTCACATCTATGGCTCATCCACACTAGAACCCTGGGAATGATGGTTGTCCTAGGTGGCGGGAGAGCAAGCGGCATGTCGCAGAGGAGAGGGAAGGTTGACACAGTGTCACAATGAGGTTTGGAAGAGCAACTTATAAAGCCTGGGACAAAGGTTGGCGGGGAAGCCAGGAAGGTGACCTATCAAGAAAACAGCTCGCTACTGGCCTAGGGGGATCATTTCCAGCAGCAAACCGCCCGGGAAAGAAATTCTATTCCCAGGCCCAGTATTCAACCTCCCGAGCCCCCAGCAGCATCTTTGTGGCCTTGGGAGCAGTCACTGCTTGCAGTTTCTCTGTGTGCCCCTGGTGTGGGTTGGGCCCTGGGTGGATGAAAGAGCTGGTACCAGGCGCAGGTTCCCTGAGGTCTGTGCTGGCCCTGGGCCCAGGGGACAGTAGATGCCACCCACTCGTGCGAGCAGGAGCAGAGACCCACCTGGACTGCTATGCAGATAAGGAAGGGACTGACTAGGACACAACGGGTGTGACCTGCCCACCGAGGACAGGATGCGCAGCCAACGGGAGAGGTCAGCATCTAGATGGCTTCGCTGTATCCCTGGGTCTCTCCTCCTCCCCTCCTTCCTACCTCCCTTGTGCGCGTGTGTGTGTGTGTGCGTGTGTGTGCGTTTTGTCTGTTCCTCTCCCTTCCCACCTCCCCCTGCAGTGCTCTGCCTTCTCTGCTTCTTTCCCAACCACCTGCCACTGCGTCCAGGGCAGAAAGTGTCATCTCTTGGCCCCCGAGTGTACACAGCCTGGGCCACCTTTCTTGCACCCTCGGGCCAGCATCCTTAACCCCAAGCCCTACTTCCTGGGAAAGGGGTGAGAGCGGGCCCCGTGGGGGTCAGAGGTCCACCCGACCCTATGGGCCGCAGCGCAAACATAGCTGCCTGGGTCGGAGTCGCGGCCCAGGGAACAGGCACCGCTCCTGCACCCAGGCCCGATGTGGGGACTGCTCAGCACCTTCTCCCCCTTGCCACCCTTGCCCAGCAAGCTCTAAGATCTACACCCGTGAGGGCAGGGCAGGGCCTGAGGTCTAGCCAGGCCTGAGGTGACCCAGCTCACAGCATGGACTCAAGCTGGCACCAGCCTACCGGCTGGGTGACCCAGGACAGGCGGTTAATCGTCGGCGTGTCTCAGCTTCCCCGACTACAGAGCAGGGGACATAAGAGTCCCTCCTTCCGAACGTGGGTGTGAGGACGGGATAGGGATTAATATACGTGAGGAACTTGGCACCGTGGCTGCCACAGGCAGCGCTGAGAATTTGGGTCCCATCAGCAGCCACGGTGTGAGATCAGAGGCCACCAGGACCACATGTGCAGCCGAGCCCAGGGGTTACCGCCCGGTTAGGTGTGGACCCCCACACACCGGGGGCCGGTGGGGTCTCTGTGAGAGGCGGTTAGAAAGAAACTGCAGGGCGCCTGGGTGGCTCAGTTGGTTAAGCAACTGCCTTCGGCTCAGGTCATGATCCTGGAGTCCCCGGATCGAGTCCCGCATCAGGCTCCCTGCTCGGCAGGGAGTCTGCTTCTCCCTCTGACCCTCCTCTCTCTCATGTTCTCTGTCTCTCATTCTCTCTCTCGCAAATAAATAAAATCTTAAAAAAAAAAAAAAAAACCAAAGAAAGAAACTGCAGCACTTTGGGTTTCAGCGCGTGCTTTGGGGGATGGCCCACGGAAGCTCCACGCCGGGTGCTGTCAGAAAGCGAGGAAAGTTCTGCGACCGGAATCTTGGACGTCGGTATGTACGGGGAGGGTACACGAGAGACTCGCCTCCAGGAGGCACCCCCAGGCAGGAGTGTGCCCGGTGCCCACGAAGAGCACAGCGAGGGCGGCACGAGGGCGCGGGAGCCAGACCTGCGGACAGAAGGCGAGGCGGAACGCGCACTTCGACCTCCATGGCGCTGCGTGATCACTGAAACAACAGCAGGAAAATCGTACCTTCAGAAAATCTCCTAGACGCCGGACTCGCACAGCACTGCGAGTCCACTGTCCAGGATGCCGCCCAGAACCCCAGGGCCTGACACCCAGAGAAGAAGGAAATCGGAGCACTTGGCAAGGGACGAGACGAGCCATCCAGCCCCGCGATGCCCACCTGCAGGGTTGGCAGGCGCGAAGCCATCACAGCAGCTCCTGGACCCGAGGGCTCTGGGCGCGGCCAGGGCAGGAGGACCGCCGACCGCCCCTCCATTCCTCTTCCTCAGCTCGCGCTCCCAGCCCCGGAGGTCTGGGAAACCCTGAGGGTGCGGGGCGGGCGCGCGCACACCTCCGCCCGCGACACCTCTGCAGGCCGGGTTCCCGCGCTCCCGCGCTCAGGCGCCGGCCCAACGGCATCCGGGCGCGCGCCCGGGCCTGGCGGGCCTCGTGCACACGCGCCCATTTTTCCGCTCGCTCCCGAGTTCCAAAGCTGTGTCCTGGCCACAGGCCCCCCGCCTCGTTGTTGGCCTTCTGCCGCCCAGCTGGCAGCCGAAGGAGAGCGCTGCGAGCCCAGTTCCCGATCCACAGCGTCCGCCCTGACCCGCGTGCTCTATGGGCACCTCCCTGGGCCGCCTCTGCCCCTGCCGCCCCCAGCCCGCTCATGGTGCCCGCGGACTCCTCTGGGCCCGCAGGGGTCGCCCGGCCGTCCGTGCCCCGGGGTCCGCTCGCAGGCCACCCTACAAGTATCCTGCGACCTTGCGTCAGCGCTCTATCCTAGCATGGCGCAGAAAGTATTCCGTGATCCCGCAGGCCCTGCGCTTCGTTCTGGGGCTCCTCACCTCAATCTGCCGGCGGGGCCGCCCGCAGAAGGCGCTGCTGTCAGCTCCCAGAGCACAGGTGTCCTGCCGCGGCGTGTCCGTCGTGGACACCCTCACCCCCTGTGTGCTGCAGCAGCGGGCTGTCACCCGGCTGCCACCCTCAGCCCCCAGGAGGGTCCAAGAGGTCTCCCCAGGACAGAAGGTGTAGAGGACCCCCGGGGAGAGCAGCAAAGGGATGGCCCAGCTGGAGGAAGACCCCGCACTCACAGAGCGGCAAGAAGCTCCGAGAAGGGACCCTAAAGGCGCTGGGGCCGCACAGCGGGCACTTAGGCCCCTGGGGGTCCAGGGAGGCCTCTCTTCCTTTGTGCCCAGGCCTGGGCCTCTGTGGAGAACCCTCCCCCGGGAGAGGTCAGAAGACACAACCACCAAGAAGTCCCCCACCTCTCGTAGGAGCTCCTGCCCCATGCCAGATGGCATCACAAGCCCCTACAGCTCCGCCAGGGGCTTCCCCGGGGTGCAGAGGAGGAGGGGTCTGGCCACAAGCCAGGCCTGGCTGCCCCCGCGGCCCCCAAAGGAAGGCAGCCAAGAGGACCCCTGGTGTCCCGCTGGAGCGTCTGCGCTCTGCCAGAGGAAGAGCCAGCTGGAGAAGGATGCCCATGCCGCCACCGGGCAGAAAGCAACCCGGAGGAACCGCTCGCCCACAGCTGACTGTTCCAGGCCCCGAAAACGCAAGATTCCTCTGCTGCCACGCAGGCAGGGGCACCCCCTGAGGCTGCCGCCACCGCCTGAGCTGGGTTTTCGAGTCACTGCCGAGGACCTCCACCGGGAGAAGGAAGCCGCCCTCCAGCGCATCCACAGTGCCTTGCGAGGGGACCCAGAGGCCCCTTGCAGCTGTGGCCCTCGGTGGCCGTCCACTTCCTCGGCCCTACCTACCGCAGGGGCTGCTCCCCTGCGAGCTGTCCCTCCAGCCCCTGGCCTGAATGCACAGCGGGAGCCTTGCGGGGGGCAGCAGGACTCCCTGGGCCCCCTGGCTGTCCAGGCTCCTGCTGCAGGGGCTATCTCTGGGCAGCCTCTGTCTCCGGGGACGCCCAGCTCACCTGGCCCCCGCTCTTCCCCGTCGGTTGCCCTCCCAGGCACCTGTGAGCAGTCACTGCCCCCAGCCCCATTCCCCTTGCCGCCTTCTGCCTCCTCCCCAGGATCAGGCAGGGCTGACCTGTGTGCCCGGTCCCCAAGCCCCTCCACTCCTGCTCCTTGCTCTGCGCCAGGCCTGGGGTGTGCAAGGACAAGCCCAGCCCCTGGCTGGCCCGCTCCCGCAGCTGCTACCGCGGCCCTGCCCCCCTTCATGGTGAAGCCCATCGGGGGTGCCCCTCTGAATGGGGGGGAGGGCGGAGGCTCCTCGCAAGCCAAGGCCTCGGGCCCTTCCCCACCGCTCCCGGCGCCCCCAGAATGGAGTCGCCCAGCCCCATGTGTGTACATTCTCCGACCCTCCCCTCCCAGAGCCCCCCTCCCACCACGGGTCCTAGCGGCCCTGCTTCCAGGAGCCTGCCGATCACTTCTGCTGTCGGTTCCAGCCCCTCCCTCTAGCAGCACCTCGGCAGGCCTGGCTCCCCAGCCAGCCCCTGACACCGAGGTCACCCCCATGGACTGCACCCCACCTTCCCAGCCTCTCCTCTCGGGGTCTCCCCCGGGCTCCGTGGGAGCTTCTTTCCATCTGCCCAGGCCCTTCGGATGCCCTCCAGGGACAGCATGACGTCCGTCACAGCGCCCCCTGGCCTGCGTGTGCGGAGGCCCCGGGGCCCCAGGCCCACGGGGAAACTTTCCAGAGGTAACCCAGGCGCCCCGGCCCGGCCCCCATTCGGAGCCACTGATGGGCAGAGGCACGGAGCCAGCACCCTTAACGGCTCTCTGCAGTACAGACAGCCGGCTGCCGGGGCTCCCTTGGCCAGCACCCCACGGGCGGCTTTCGCAGGCTCCTTCCCCACGTCCTCCCCCCGGGGCACCCATGCCAGCACGCAGCCGGGCTTGGCTGCCACCCAGCTGTATCGCCGCCTGGCACGGCCACAGCCCCTGGCTTGGCAGCTGCCGCCCACATGCCCAGCGCCGCGACCAGGGTTGGGCGCCACCGCCAGCAGCCCGGCCCAGCCGCCATCAGCTCGGGGCTTTCGGCAGCGCCCAGGGGTTCGGGGAGAGGAGATGAGGTCGCAGATCTGAGCTGCAGCTTTGGAGCTCTCAGCATTACAGCGGGAACCGGCGCGGCCCCGAGCGGCACGCAGCGCTCCAGGGCAAGCCTGGGCCCGAACACCGGGGGCCGCCCTTGCCGGAGCAGCGCCAAAAACAACCCCGCGTCCGGAGCCACGAGTGCCCCTCCCTTCGGTCCCCCCCCCCCCCCCCGCCAGGCACCTGCCCAATCAGAGGCCACCGGGGTCCGGCCCAGATCGCCGCACCAGTGCCAGCAAGGCTGCCCGTGGGGGCGGGGGCCTCCCGGCCTCCCCTCCTAGCGGCCCCGCCTCGGTGCTGAGCGCAGCCCCGAGCAGCCTCGCCAGGAGGACCCCCTCGTCCCCTGCCCAGGGCCTGACCGGGCGCAAAAGAGCTGCGCCATGCAAGGAGTCCCCTTCCTCCACATCACAAGCCACTCTCCTGGGCTCTAAGAGGCACATGCTGCCCTGAGCCAAGAGCTTCCTGGACAAGTGGCCAGTGTTCCCCTTCCTTCCAGGCTGGACCACTGTGGGCCTCGTACGGAAGGGGAAACACAAGTCCAGCCCCGACCTCTGCGGTCTTGGAGCGAAACGTGGCACCAAACAGAGCCAGCATTCCGGAACAGTCCCAATCCCTGCCCCGCAGTTTTGCCCAAAGCTGGGGGGCTCGAGGCTAGTGTGTGAAGCCAGCGGCCACAGGCCTCAGGACAGTACAGGGAGGCCCGTGTCCCTTTGGCCTCCGGTCCTGTGGTACACAGGGCCCCTGCTGCTGCGCACAGGTGACCCCTCCCCTCTCCCTGTGTTCTTCCCAGAACCTCTGAGTCTCTCCATTTCTTCAAATGAAGCCTTGTTCTAGTTTCTTTGCACTAGTGTCCCGAGTCTGTGCTCTGTGCGTCCAGTGTGCACAAGCTATCACTCGGATTGTGTGCGGGCCTGGGAAGCCAGACACCGCTGTTTCAAGGTTCCTGGGGCCCAGCTGAGGAGGCCAGGCTAGAAGGACTGACCCCTGAAGAGTAAAGGTGTGTTTTCAGTTTCAGGGATGCGGCCGGGCCAGGGATAAAACAGGCCCCGGGCCGGGGAAGCAGGGAGACTCCTCCCTGCCTATTGAAAGTGCTGCTTCTCACCCACCCAGGACCTCGCTGAGTCTTTTTCTTTCTTTCTTTCTTTCTTTCTTTTCTTTCTTTCTTTCCTTTTTTTTTGCTTAAAAGTCCTAGGGAAATCTCCTACAGACACACCTCACCTAGAGTGTGGGTCAGGGCAAACAAGGAAAGCTTTCCCTTGAGGATGTGACAGATCCCCGAGCGTTGGGTGGCATTCCACTGTACGCAAGCACCAGGACTCCCTCGATGCATCTCTTCCCTCTGCCAAACATGTGCAGGGGAAAGAGAACCATGTGCAGAGGAAACAGCTACAATCCATTAATTGTTAGGATAAAAGATGAAAAGGCTTCCGGGTTGTGGTCTGACCTGGATGGAGTTTAGAGATCACCTCTCCTGCATTCACAAGAGAAAAGCTCAACAAAGGGAAACCAACCATTCTTCCATCCATCGCAGGACTGAGGTCACGGGGCAAACTGTCCCCACAAAACCTGGGGAGACAGGCGGATACGGAGGCTCCCGGCTTCCCGGAGCCGAGGCCTCCGCTGGAGCCGGGATCTGGGCAGCCGCCCTGACGCTCCAGTGAAGAATCTCTGTGAGATCTGAGAAGCTCTTGTCAAGGTCCCATCCCAGGGACACAGGCTCACCTCACCGACAATTACATACCAGATCTGAGTGACACACTTAATCTGGATAGAAGGGCACCCAGGGAGCCAGCATTCCGGAAAATTCCCAATTATAGACTACACGACCTAACTGCTGCTGGAAAGATAACTTTTTTTCCTTGTGGCATGGAACATTCAGGAAGAGATTTTGGGCCATAACACGGGCTCCATAAGCATCCAAGTACGGAAACACTACAAATCATGTTCTCAGACACATTGGAAATAAGTTAGAAATCGAGAACCCTAACATCTAGGGAATCCCGAAATATTGGCAGATTAAACGATATACTTCCTTCAGGCACACGGTTAGAGAGGAACATACAGAATATAGTCTTTAAGACACACTGGTGATAAGCTTACAACATATCAGATTTGGTGGGGAGCCGGGAGCCGGAGCTGGAGCCCCGCTCGTAGCTTTGCATGCTTCTGTTAGAAAAAAGCAAGAGGTGACCATCACTTACCTAGGTTTCCTTTTAAGGAGCTAGAAAACTAACCAGCAAATCAGTCCCAAGTGGGTGAAAAGAAGTGCTGCCAACACGTAGCTTCCAGCCAAACACTCCTCAGGCAGCCTCGCCCGTGGATGGGCCCTTCCTAGGGGTGCTGCATCCATGCTTCAGAGCCCCCTGTGGGCTCGGCCAGGGCTGCCCTGGGGCTGCCCCACAGCTCCACTTTGCCCTCTGCCCAGTCCTGCTTCCTCCCTGCTCTGCTGCAAAGGTTCACACCAATGCACATCCCGCTGGCTAAAATCCATTTCAGCGTCTGCCCCTGGAGAAACTAACTTGTAACAGGTGGGAGGGGAAAGAAAGAGGTGATGACAGAGATTCTGGAGCAAGAATGCTCCCCAACTGGCTCGCAATGGGGAGTCCTCATGGGCTATGTGAAGCACCCACAGCACCCCAGACAGATGGTGGTCCAAGAGCTAAACCTCTCACAGGTAATGGAATACTGATCGCTAGTCACTATTGATGGGAGCAGAGGGGTCCCACACAGCAAGAAAACAGGGAAAGCTGAGACCCACACGCAGACCCAGGACTTCTTAGAGTGGACAATCTCCAGACAAGGTTAATCATCCACCCATGGAAAGTCTGTCAGGCCTTTGGAGGGGGACTTCTGGTGGATGTCACCGAACTTTGAACCCCAGACTCCTTTGACCCCTCTGAGCCTACACAAATGGCCCAGCTGTCCCCATTAAAAACAAGTGCTAGCAGCTTGCTTGGAAACAACACAGGGGTTGCTCTCTCTCTGTAAGACAACATTGCTTCCCTTAACACCGGTTCCTGTCCTTTCCCCTGGCCAGCAGGCCGTAAGTCCTCCAGAGTAGCTGCACAACCCCATCAGAGTGCTGGTGGAAGCTGGGAGGAGTCATGTGGGACGGAACTCTAAGGCTATTTGACGGGGGGCCAGACCCCAGTGCTAGACAGGAGAGCTCACCAATTCAGGAGCTCTGCCAAGATGCAACATTCAACACCTTAGCAAGTGCCCCAGGAGATGGCATGACCTTCCTACCGGAATGACTAGAAGCATGAAGAAAGTGAGAGTTCAGGCTAGGGGGGCCCAAATGTCAAACTTGCCAAGGCCAGCCAAGGAGGCCATGTCCCATGGGTGGGACAGGATGCCATGTGGAGCTTGCGGAATGTGCCAGAGCTAAGATCACAATGCAGGTCCTGGGGTTCTGGACTAACACCATACTGTCCGCAGCAGAGAGAGATGTGCCTTTACCAAAAAAGCTGCTAAGGGGCGCCTGGGTGGCTCAGTTGGTTAAGTGACTGCCTTCGACTCAGGTCATGATCCCGGAGTCCCGGGATCGAGTCCCGCATCGGGCTCCCTGCTCGGCAGGGAGTCTGCTTCTCCCTCTGACCCTCCTCCCTCTCATGCTCTCTGTCTCTCATTCTCTCTGTCTCAAATAAATAAATAAAATCTTTAAAAAAAAAAAAAGCTGCTGAACTTCTTACTGGGCCCTGCTAGAGACAGAATGCCTGTCCATGGGATACCCCAAGCGACCATGCACATGCAATGTCCATAATGACCTGATTTCTATCAGACCCACCGAGGCGTAAGACCAGGCAGGGCCAGTGGCAGGTGTGCTGATGAAATCGGGCAAACACAGCAGAGCGCCGGTGAGCTGCCTGAGCAGGTGGCCCAGACCTCCACGTTGCTCACGGCTGCTGCACCCGCGCCCTGCCTCAGCTTCCAGCTTTACCAGCAAATCAATCCCAAGTGGGTGAAAAGGAGGGTAAAGAGCAGAAATCAATTCAATAGGAAATAGACAAACCACAGAGAAAATAACAAAGTCAACTCTTGGTTTGTGAAAAGACGAATAAAATGGATAAGCCCGTAGCACAACTGATGGGAAAAAACAAAGGGTGGAGTCATGAACCCCCCGTGGGTGCCCGTGTACCCAGTACCCGTGGTCAGGAACTTTCCAGATCTCACAGCACTTCCTGCTTCCATACTCGCTGCAGTAGGCCAAACCAGTTGAACAAGTGATCTCAAGGACGGGATTTGTTCACCTTGTGCTTTCATGTTCACTTTCAAGAGAAAACTGTGTGGCAGCAATCTCCTCAGTGCCCCATGCCGTTCCCTTCTCCCTCCAGAGCAAGGACCCTGGAGGCCTGAGGGAGAGGCTGAAGTCCACTGGGCTCTGGTATGGGCTGATGAGCGCTGAGCTTCTTAAGGGGTCCTGCGCTTGGCTCTCTGCTTCCATCCCGGTCTGCCTGCGATGCACTCTCCTTGTCCTCCCTGCTCTGCCAGTTTATCCTGAAGGCTTCCCGCGGCCTCAGGTCTTCCGGGTAGCCCTGGAAGTGAATGTGGGAGTCCGTTCACTTCACCAAGGAGAGCGCAGAAGCTTCCCACTCTAGGAGTGGAGCAGGCTGCATCCTACAATTTTGCTTTCCGGAAACAAAATGGGTATGTAGATCGCTCTCTAATTTTTGTCCCTAGTTTTCGCTGGTTTGGACTCCAAACTGGAGAAAGGGTGAGTGCTGATTGCACTGAGGCACACACAGGTCATCTGCAGGAAATTCACACGGGGACACAGGACTCTAATTCGTCCCTTTTCAGCACCTGGACTTGAGGTTTAAATCAAGCCAGATAACACAATCCCTGCTGAAATTAAATAGCTTTTTTTTTAATTTTTTTTTTTTTAGGATTTGTTTTTTTATCGAGAGAGTGCACATGCACATGTGGGGGGAGGGGCAATGGGAGAGAAACTCAAGGCAACTCCATGCTGAGGGCAGAACCCAACATGGAGTTCGAACTCAGGACCCTGAGATATTGACCTGAGCCAAAAGCACGAGTCAGAAGAACAACTGATGGAGCCACCCAGGTGCCCCCAGAATGAACTAGCTTTCAAGTGTAAGTTAGCAAAGGGACTGCCACAGAATTTCACATACACAAAAGAGTAGGAATGCTAGTCCATAAAGGTATTCACAGAGATTCAGTATAATATACAAGTCTTAGTGAGAGAGAGGCAGAAAGTATCTATATCTGTACGGAGAGCAAACCGAAAGCTGAGGCAGAGAAATGATGGCCTAGCAAGGGAAAGGGGTCCAGCAATAATAGTCTAGTTTGGCCTCCAACCCGTCACTTTATAGTCCTAATGATAAGTCCTGCCTTGAGACACGCATGATACCAGATAACATATTTCCATATTGATTTTACGCAGTTCAACCAAGTTCTCAAATAACCACAGTTCAAGAAGCAGACCCTCAAAGGCTTAATTCCAGGAATTAAACACTTGTCGTCTGGACAGATTCAAGGGAAAAGACCACCCCAGCTGGGCAGAAGACAATATAAACACTTTTCTCCTCTCTGCCTTGGGGTCTGCTTCAAAAGTCACTCGATTCCTTTTCATCAGCCCACCCTGCGATCTTGTCCCCCTGTGTCCAAATCTTCTGTGGCACAGGTTTACCAAGCTAGGGAAACAAACCAGTCTCTCCTGAGGCCACAGACCCAGCCTCTGATATCCCCTCAACTCCACTGCCCAGCTGCTCCCTCTAACAATCTAGCTAGGAATTTGAGGGAATGAGACCCTCCTCAATAGAAGGCAGCCCAGATATTACCAAAGACCAAAGACTGACTAAAAAAGCAATCCAAATGAGTGGGGGCCTCTCCAGGAGAAGTTGATTATGGCTTCGCTCTGCCTGCTAGAACAGGAGTACCACTGTTTCTCATCTTGATTTTCATCAAAGCTCTTCTTTCCTGGCAGTGAAAAGGAGTGAAGGACGGGGAGCCTTTAACTTCCCTTGTGGGTTAGACAGTGCCACTGCCACTTGCCTGCTTTGAAGAAGTCCGATCACAGAATTCTCTATATGAAGATAGATAGTGTGCGCTTTAACTAGAATGACTCCATTTCCTTAAAACAAGCAAACAAATGATCCAATAGGGAAGCATATACCCTCCCCCGCCCCCTGCCCCATGTCCACACTTCTGGATGCTTACAAAGGATAGTACACAGTTCCACGTCCATGGAAGGGTCAGGCCCAGAGTCCCCGATGACCTGACTGTCAGGTAGGATTGCAGGGATCCCGTGTGCTGAATCCTGGTAGTGATGACACATCAACA
>NW_027911864.1:0-1433 GCF_054177405.1 Leptonychotes weddellii
GGTTCAGTTTTGGTAGTTTATACATCTCTAGGAATGCATCCATTTCTTCCAGATTATCTAATTTGCTGCCATATAGTTGCTCATAGTATGTTAGTATAATTGTTTGTATTTCTTTGGTGTTGGTTGTGATCTCTCTTCTTTCATTCATGATTTTATTTATTTGGGTCGTTTCTCTTCTTTTTGATAAGTCTGGCCAGGGGTTTATCAATCTTATTTATTCTTTCAAAGAACCAGCTCCTAGTTTCATTGACCTGTTCTACTGTTCTTTTGGTTTCTATTTCATTGATTTCTGCTCTGATCTTTATTATTTCTCTTCTCCTGCTGGGTTTAGGCTTTATTTGCTGTTATTTCTCCAGCTCCTTTGTGTAAGCTTAGGTTGTGTATTTGAGACCTTTCTTGTTCCTTGAGAAAGGCTTGTATTGCTATATACTTTCCTCTTAGGACTGCCTTTGCTGCATCCCAAAGATTTTGAACAGTTGTGTTTTCATTTTCATTTGTTTCCATGAATTTTTTTAATTCTTTAATTTCCTGGTTGACCCATTCATTCTTCAGTAGGATGCTCTTTAGCCTCCATGTATTTGAGTTCTTTCCGACTTTCCTCTTGTGACTGCATTCTAGTTTCAAAGCATTGTGGTCTGAAAATTTTCAGGGAGTGATCCCAACCTTTTGGTACTGATTGAGACCCGATTTGTGACCCAGTATGTGATCTATTCTGGAGAATGTTCCATGTGCACTTAAGAATGTGTATTCTGTTGCTTTGGGATGGAACGTTCTGAATATACCTGTGAAGTCCATCTGGTCCAGTGTGTCATTTAAAGTCTTTATTTCCTTGTTGATCTTTTGCTTAGATGATCTGTCCATTTCAGTGAGGGGGGGTGGGTGTTAAATTCCCCTACTATTATTGAATCATTGTTGATGTGTTTCTTTGCTTTTGTTATTAATTGGCTTATATAATTGGCTGCTCCCATGTTGGGCATAGATACTTAAAATTGTTGGATCTTCTTGTTGGATAGACCCTTTAAGTATGATGTAGTGTCCTTCCTCATATCTTATTATAGTCTTTAGTTTAAAATCTAATTTGTATGATATAAGGATTGCCACCCCAGCTTTCTTTTGATGTCCATTAGCATGGTAAATGGTTTTCCACGCCCTCACTTTAAACCTGGAGGTGTCTTTGGGTCTAAAATGAGTCTCTTGCAGACAGCATATCCATAGGTCTTGTTTTTTTTATCCAATTTTATACCCCATGGCTTTTGATTGGAGCATTTAGCCCATTTACATTCAGGGTAACTACTGAAAGATATGAATTTAGTGCCATTGTATTGCCTGTACGGTGACTGTTACTGTATATTGTCTCTGTTCCTTTCTGGTCTATGCTACTTTTAGGCTCTTTCTTTGTTTAGAGGACCACTTTCAATATTTCTTGTAGGGCT
>NW_027911865.1:0-232 GCF_054177405.1 Leptonychotes weddellii
AAGCGATGGAGGAGGCGGACTTTACTTTCAACGCAAAGACCCGCTGACACCTCAGGGGTCATATGCTGAGACATCCACAGCTGGGGAAGTGGTAACCACCCGAACAAAGTCTGAGCTCCTGGGGTAGCTCATGCAGGATACAGAGCTGACTAGAGGCACCAGCAGATGCAGAGGCCGGTTAGGAGACTAGTAGCGTCCCACAGAGAAAAGATGATGGGAGCGTGCACGGAGC
>NW_027911866.1:0-232 GCF_054177405.1 Leptonychotes weddellii
CTGTTTTTATAAAATTTTATTGCAACATAGCCATACCCTTCATTTGTGTATTTTCTATGGCTGTCTTTGTGCTACAACAGCAGAATTGAATAGTTACAACAGAGACTACATAGCTGATAAACGATAAAATACTTGCTATCTTGCCTTTTATGGAAAAAGTTTGCTAATCTCTGGACAAAAAAATATTCAAGGAAACTGACAAAATCTATAGATTTAGAATTACCAAATGAAA
>NW_027911867.1:0-232 GCF_054177405.1 Leptonychotes weddellii
CTGTTTTTATAAAATTTTATTGCAACATAGCCGTACCCTTCATTTGTGTATTTTCTATGGCTGTCTTTGTGCTACAACAGCAGAATTGAATAGTTACAACAGAGACTACATAGCTGATAAACGATAAAATACTTGCTATCTTGCCTTTTATGGAAAAAGTTTGCTAATCTCTGGACAAAAAAATATTCAAGGAAACTGATAAAATCTATAGATTTAGAATTACCAAATGAAA
>NW_027911868.1:0-232 GCF_054177405.1 Leptonychotes weddellii
GTAATGGTCCCCAGAGAGGGAGATATGTATCTATATATATCTATACCTATATCATAATATGTATATTTACCATTGGGATAGAGTTGTAGCAATATTCTCCCAAATTTTCAGTGTCTTCCCCCAAACCACCCCATATTAAACATACAATCTACATAAAAACAGGATGCTTGGAATACAGGCACAGCTTTAGGCAATTTTCCTAGAACCTGATCTTTGGTCACCACACACACAC
>NW_027911869.1:0-232 GCF_054177405.1 Leptonychotes weddellii
CTGGTGGCGGCCTGCTGCGGGCTGGGGCGAGGTGCCTCTTCGGGGAAGGCTCACCCTGCCACGGGGAGCACAGTGGCTTCCTCGGGCGCCGTTGGCAGGTTTAAGCCACAGACACCCGAGACACAGGGGCGGGAAGGAACAAAGGCGGACGTGAAACAGAACAGGGGTGTGGGAGGAGAGAGCGGGGCTATGGCCTCCCCTTCGGAGGTGCCCGGGGACGGGCTCGGGTGCC
>NW_027911870.1:0-232 GCF_054177405.1 Leptonychotes weddellii
ATAATACATGTTAAAAAAAAAAAAAACTAGCAGAAAAAAAAAAACTAGCAGGAAGGGAAAAATGAAGAAGGGGAAATCGGAGAGGGGAGATGAACCATGAGAGACTATGGACTCTGAGAAACAAACTGAGGGTTCTGGAGGGGATGAGTGTGGGGGGATGGGTTAGCCTGGTGATGGTATTAAAGAGGGCACATACTGAATGGAGCACTGGGTGTTATATGCAAACAATGAA
>NW_027911871.1:0-232 GCF_054177405.1 Leptonychotes weddellii
AGAGGAAGAGAGTACAAAAAGTAACAGAAAAAGAACTACAAAAAAACAGCCACAAAACAATTAACAAAATGGCAGTAAGTATATGCTTATCAATTGTGCAAGACTGTTGAATCTCAGATCTGTACCTCTGAAACAAATAATGCAATATATGTTAAGAAAAAAAGAAGAAGAAGAAGGTAGCAGGAGGGGAAGAATGAAGCGGGGGAAATCGGAGGGGTAGACGAACCATGAG
>NW_027911872.1:0-232 GCF_054177405.1 Leptonychotes weddellii
CTTAACTGTCCTTGAGTCTCACCAGTTTCTTTCTTTGTTTTGTTTTTAGTTCAAGTGGAAATTCATTATTTTTTTTTGTGCTTTAATTTTTGACTAGAAGAACTGTACCCTTCATTATAGTAATCCTGAATCCCCTTAAGATATCCAAAAAGACAAATCCGTGAAATCTAATAAAAATAAAATATTCATCATACTATTACATATATTCACATAAGTATTAAATGGTTTTTAA
>NW_027911873.1:0-232 GCF_054177405.1 Leptonychotes weddellii
AACGCGGGCAGACGCTGGCCTTGGGCCCTCACCGACCGGGCCATCAAACCGAGCCCTGAGCCAGACCTTGCACGCCTCCCACCGTTTCCCTGCCAGAAGAGGGACTTGGGTCTGAGACCCTCCCCAGGGGAGGCTGCCAGGCTGACTGCGGCTCTGGGACCCCCACGTGGACAAAGCCTCCCGAGGCGCCCCCAGGACCGCGAGCCGGGCTCACCTTTCTCCCCGCGTACTC
>NW_027911874.1:0-232 GCF_054177405.1 Leptonychotes weddellii
TGCCCATGTGCTGTAAATGAAACCATCTCTACGTAGGTGCTGGGTGCTAGCGAGATCATGCAAAAGTGAATCACCTTGATCTTCCTTTGGAACAGAAACTGTGGAGGTGTGTGCTTTCCGGGTGATTTGGGAATACTTTGGTCATCGCCCCAAGACGCTTTTATTCCAGGCTCTGCTGTGGGTTGCTGGAATGACCTTGAGAAGTTCTTTTCCCTCTAGGTCACTCAGAACA
>NW_027911875.1:0-232 GCF_054177405.1 Leptonychotes weddellii
TGCCCATGTGCTGTAAATGAAACCATCTCTACATAGGTGCTGGGTGCTAGCGAGATCATGCAAAAGTGAATCACCTTGATCTTCCTTTGGAACAGAAACTGTGGAGGTGTGTGCTTTCCGGGTGATTTGGGAATACTTTGGTCATCGCCCCAAGACGCTTTTATTCCAGGCTCTGCTGTGGGTTGCTGGAATGACCTTGGGAAGTTCTTTTCCCTCTAGGTCACTCAGAACA
>NW_027911876.1:0-232 GCF_054177405.1 Leptonychotes weddellii
TGAGGCAGGAAGGCATGGAGGGAGGGAGGCAGAAGGAAGTTTAAATGCCCGACACAATGACTAGCACATTACATAGGTACTCAGTACACTTCATTTATTTTATCTGTAAGTTTTGTTAAGTTCCTTAAACATTTTACCTCTCACTTCTCTTATCTATAAAATGCTAATAAGTATGTACACTACCCATCTAATAGGGTTGCTATGAGGAATAAATAAAAAACAAACAAATAAA
>NW_027911877.1:0-232 GCF_054177405.1 Leptonychotes weddellii
TGAGGCAGGAAGGCATGGAGGGAGGGAGGCAGGAGGAAGTTTAAATGCCCGACACAATGACTAGCACATTACATAGGTACTCAGTACACTTCATTTATTTTATCTGTAAGTTTTGTTAAGTTCCTTAAACATTTTACCTCTCACTTCTCTTATCTATAAAATGCTAATAAGTATGTACACTACCCATCTAATAGGGTTGTTATGAGGAATAAATAAAAAACAAACAAATAAA
>NW_027911878.1:0-232 GCF_054177405.1 Leptonychotes weddellii
CCCGGCCCCGCCCCTCGCGGCGAGCTGGGTGATGTCACGGGAGGCTGGGCCCCGGCGGCCACTCTCCCCCTCCCCCTCCGCCACCGTGCCCTCCGCGGGGGCAGCTAGAGCGTCCCGGGTCCCCCCCTGAGAACTTCGGACCTTTTTAACTGCGTCAGACTGAAGAAAGGAGCGTTTTGTGCGTGGCGTGGCGTGCCTTGTGCGATCGCGCCGCCGTCTGCGTTGGCCCGCG
>NW_027911879.1:0-232 GCF_054177405.1 Leptonychotes weddellii
CCCGGCCCCGCCCCTCGCGGCGAGCTGGGTGACGTCACGGGAGGCTGGGCCCCGGCGGCCACTCTCCCCCTCCCCCTCCGCCACCGTGCCCTCCGCGGGGGCAGCTAGAGCGTCCCGGGTCCCCCCCTGAGAACTTCGGACCTTTTTAACTGCGTCAGACTGAAGAAAGGAGCGTTTTGTGCGTGGCGTGGCGTGCCTTATGCGATCGCGCCGCCGTCTGCGTTGGCCCGCG
>NW_027911880.1:0-232 GCF_054177405.1 Leptonychotes weddellii
AATGCTTCAACTCAATTGACACACAATTGACGTACATTAAGAGTTAAGAGCACACATTCTGAAGACAGAATAACCTGGATTCTAATTCTTTCTTGGCTCTTTATTGGTTGTGTTATCCTGAGAAATTATGCAACATCTCTGTGCCTCAGTTTCCCCATTTGCAAATGGGGATAATAATAGTACTTCCCTTGTAGGGTTGTTCTGAATCAAAATGAGAAAATATACATACATA
>NW_027911881.1:0-232 GCF_054177405.1 Leptonychotes weddellii
AGACTCTGACCACATGGCCCTGGGGGCTGGGAATGCATGAGGACGGGGCATACCAGAACAAAAGCAGCCTCATTGGTTCTCATTTTAAAACTACCTAAAAATGGAGAAAGAAGTAGGTGTGTTTCATAAGATGATGGCGAGATTAAAGTATGCAAGGAGCTCTGCAAGGAGAAAAGGCCTTATTCATTCATTCATTCATCAAAAAAAAAAAAAATGATCAGTGACTTCCCTG
>NW_027911882.1:0-232 GCF_054177405.1 Leptonychotes weddellii
GCCGTGGAACCTCACACGTGGTCTCCGGGCGCTGGTGTAATCACCGTCCACCCGCAAAGTGGGATGATGGAGAGTGCTGTTCTGAGGGGCGCAGGGGAGAATTTATGGGTGGTGCAGCCAGAAGAGTGCCTGGTACCCCGGGATGCTTTCATTTCTCAAACAGGGTGGCATGACTCTGTTTTTCCTCTTGTTTCAGGGCTGACTTTCAGCACAGGACTCGCATCAAATTACC
>NW_027911883.1:0-232 GCF_054177405.1 Leptonychotes weddellii
AGGGAAAAGCAGGCTTCCCACGGAGCAGAGAGTCTGATGCAGGGCTTGATCCCAGGACGCTGGGATCATGACCTGAGCCGAAGGCAGACGCTTAACGACTGAGCCACCCAGGCGCCCCTCCTGTAACTATTTCGATAGTGTCATGTGAATCTGGTTATTGAATTATATTTGCACTCTTTTGAACATCCAGAGCTAATCACAGCAATCCAAGTTTGAGCTGTTTATTTTCCCA
>NW_027911884.1:0-1433 GCF_054177405.1 Leptonychotes weddellii
AAAGAGAAGATATAAATTAAGCAGTTGATGTAGTGGTCTAGAGCACTGACAAAAATCTGGGGCTTGAGATACACATTACAGAGACATTTATACCATGAAGCAATAGGTTTGGGTAGTATTTCTCAAGATAAGTGTATAGAGTGAGAAGAGGAATGACCTTGGTTCAACACTGAGAAAACATGATAGTAAAAAAAAACTCTCACCATAAACAATGAAAGAGTGACATGAAAATGGAAGGAAGACAAGGATCATGCTAGGTAATAGAAACCAAGATCAAACTTTCAAGAAAGAAGAGAGATCAATGTTGCAAAGTGCTGGAAGAAGTACAAATACAACAGCAATTTTCAAATGGCCATTGTATTTCATAGTATAACCATCACAAATGGTCTTCACCAAAGCTGTTTGGGGGAAACAGCAGAAATAAGATCCACAATCATAAGGAGTTGAAGAAGTGGATGGAAAGTGTGTAGACAACCCTTTTACGAAATTTGTCTGCAGTAGATGAGAGATTAAGGACTGTGTATATGGAAGGGCACGGGATACACATTTTGGCAGAATTTTGAACAAATACTAAAATCCATATTTGAGTAGAGCTAAATATTATTATTATTATTATAAAATGGAATGTCTCAAATATAAAAAATTAATATAAGTTACATATACTAATCCATTTTTTTAAGTAGGCTCCATGCTGAGTGTGGCCCCCAACACAGGGTTTGAACTCATCATGCTGAGATCAAGACCTGAGCCAAGATCAAGAGTCAGACATTTAACCAACTGAGCCATCCAGGTGTCCTGATATTGATTCATTTTTTTTTTATTAAAATTAGTCATTTGAATGAAAACTTTTTAATAACGAAGAGGTAACGTACCTCAGCCCTACGAGCTGGTAAAGTGCACCTGCAGTCATCAGGAAGCACACTTTCTTTTTGAAATATGAATTCTGTTAATTTAAATTTTAAATTAAATATTGTCTATGTACATTTGTGTGTTCTTATATATGTGGAGAATGTGACAGAGAGGGAAAATGCAACTATCGTAAATATAAATCTTGATTACTTTTTACAACATGAATGTCACTGTAAAATGGCATACAAAAATGAAACTAAAAACCAGGAAGCACCCTGAGTGCCAACCTCAGCCACTATATGACATCCCGAGGGTATGTACATGCATACCCAAGGTCCATCAGCTCCCTGACTTCTAAAGTCATATATATATTTTTTTAAGTGTGTATTTTATTTATTTGTACTTAAACCTATAAACCAATCAGCCAAACTGGTACTATTATCATGACACATTAAAATACAAAACATCTTTCTACAAATACTAGAATAATGAACAAATTAACAGCTCTAGTAAAACATCACAAGGGACAGAGGAAATCAATGAAGCACATTATAGCTTAACCCTTCACCGTTAGAGGTTATTAA
>NW_027911885.1:0-232 GCF_054177405.1 Leptonychotes weddellii
CTTCTGTCGTCTTTTATGCATATGAGGAATTACACAACTAAATGAAGAGATCCCAGGTATACTTCTTCAGTACCTATCAAAGTGCCGTGAGGCATTTCATCAAATTATTTGGGCCTTAAAAGACCAAAGTGCTGATTATTCTGTGATAGTAATCACTATGTAACAATAAGAAATGTGGATCACATTAATCCAGGATTTGTTCTCTCTGGCATGACTTCAAATGAAGTGCCAC
>NW_027911886.1:0-232 GCF_054177405.1 Leptonychotes weddellii
CCCAGTGTCCAGGCAGCACCAGGATGCCTGCAGCAACAAATGTCTGTGGCTCCTCCACTGACATTGTGGGCCAGCCTGGGGCAGAGGCCAGGGCTGCCTCCCTGTGCCTGTCGGCCACCCTGGCACACGCCAACCGAGTGCGTGTGGGGGCAACCCCTCTGGGCAAACCCAGCCTCTGTATGCCCCACAGCTGCCGCACCGCTTGCCCCTTGCCAGGGACCTGCAACATTCC
>NW_027911887.1:0-232 GCF_054177405.1 Leptonychotes weddellii
AAAACTCTAAAAATCATAAATTAAAAATGACACAAGCCTTCATCTAATCCTTTGAAAAATATACCTCTATCTCAGTCAGTTCAGGCTATTATAACAAAAATACCATCGACCGGGTGGCTTAAACCACAGGCATTCATTTCTCACAGTTTTGGAGGCTGGGAAGTCTAAGATAAAGGTCCTGGCAGATCCACTGTCTGGTAACATCCTGCTGTCCTGACTTGTATCTTCTTCA
>NW_027911888.1:0-232 GCF_054177405.1 Leptonychotes weddellii
GAGAATAAAGGAGGGAAAAAAAACCATAGTCCGGGGGGGGGTGGTGGGCGCAGGTGTGGATGGAACAAGGCAGGCCAGGAGCGCTTGTGTGAGCTGAGTGATGGGTTACACCAGAGGTTCCTTATCCAGTTCTCAGTATTTTGCTATGTTTAAATTCTCCATAATACAAGTTTTTAAAAAGCTTTTCTCTCTTTTTTTTTTAAAGATTTTATTTTTATTTATTTGAGAGAGA
>NW_027911889.1:0-232 GCF_054177405.1 Leptonychotes weddellii
AAAATCCCATTGCAAGATAATTATGGAATCATACACAAACCTTTAAATGTTAATGAGCTCTCTAGAGAAGATGAATGACAGTTCTGGAATCAATTGTCTGCCTATAATCCATTTTCAACATAATCCTAGTTGTGAAGATTTGACATATTACAGGTAATTTGGGGTGAATGTTACCTGTGAAAATGGTAATTTAAGTAAGCTCAACTGATACTAAAAGAAACACCATTTGACC
>NW_027911890.1:0-232 GCF_054177405.1 Leptonychotes weddellii
AAAATCCCATTGCAAGATAATTATGGAATCATGCACAAACCTTTAAATGTTAATGAGCTCTCTAGAGAAGATGAATGACAGTTCTGGAATCAATTGTCTGCCTATAATCCATTTTCAACATAATCCTAGTTGTGAAGATTTGACATATTACAGGTAATTTGGGGTGAATGTTACCTGTGAAAATGGTAATTTAAGTAAGTCAACTGATACTAAAAGAAACACCATTTGACCA
>NW_027911891.1:0-232 GCF_054177405.1 Leptonychotes weddellii
ATTGCTGTGGCTAGGACTTCCAGGACTATGCTAAATAACAATGGTAAGAGTAGACATCCCTGTCTTGCTCCTGACCACAAAGGAAAAGCTTTCAGTTTTTCCCCATTGAGGATGATATCAGCTTTTTCATATATGGTCTTTATTATGTTGAGGCATGTTCCCTCTAACCCTACTCTCTTGAGGGTTTTTTTTTTTTTTTAATCATGAATGGATGTTGTACTTTGTCAAATGC
>NW_027911892.1:0-232 GCF_054177405.1 Leptonychotes weddellii
GTTTCTAGATTTAAAGCTGGAAGGTTTTATTTATTTTTTAAACATAAATTTCTTTTGAAGCATTCCACTTTCACGGGAAAAGGCATTTGTCATAAGTGGCCAGCTTGGTGAATTTTCAGTAGGTACACCCACCCCCCCAGGTAACCAGCTTGGGGTTGAGAGACAGACGTGGCCCGCATCTGTCGAGCACCCCAGCATTCCCACCGCACCCCACAGGGTGGTGGCTGCACGA
>NW_027911893.1:0-232 GCF_054177405.1 Leptonychotes weddellii
GTTAGCCTGGTGATGGGTATTAAAGAGGGCACATACTGCATGGAGCACTGGTTGTTATACACAAACAGTGAATCATGGAACACTACATCAAAAACTAATGATATAATGTATGGTGATTAACATAACATAATAATAATAATAAAAAAAAGACATTCAAATTCACTACCTACTGCAAGAAGCCAAAGGCTAGCCTCATGAATAAACCCAAGTTAGGGTGTTTTATTTCAGTGGA
>NW_027911894.1:0-232 GCF_054177405.1 Leptonychotes weddellii
CTTCGCCCTGCTCCGCAGATTCACTCATACGCTTATTAATCACTTCAGTAATGTGTTCCCCCCAAAACTGATACAGATTATCTCCTTTGTCATTTTGGAGCTTAGTACCCATTTCTAAACGATAAGGTTGAATCATATCTAACGGCTTAAGCACACCATATAATCCGGACAAAATACCCAAATGTTCATTTAAATAAATCACAGTCTCTTTATTCATGTTATACATATCAAG
>NW_027911895.1:0-1433 GCF_054177405.1 Leptonychotes weddellii
CCCTGATGAACACGGATGCAAAAATTCTCATCAAACTACTCGCCAATAGGAGCCAACAGTACATTAAGAGGTTTATTCACCCCAACCAAGTGGGACTTATTCCTGGGCTGCAAAGGTGGTTCAACATCCGCAAATCAGTGTGGTACGCTACATTAATAAAAGAAAGAACAAGAATCATATGATCCCCTCTATAGATGCAGAAAAAGCATTTGACAAAAGTACAGCATACTTTCCTGATTAAAACTCTTCTCGGTGCAGGGATAGAGGGCACATACCTCAATACCATAAAAGCCATCTATGAGAAGCCCATGGCGAATATCATTGTCACTGGGGAAAAACTGCGAGCTTTTCGCCTAAGGTCAGGAACACGGCAGGGATGTCCACTCTCACCACTGTTGTCCAACATAGTACTAGAAGTCCTAGCCTCAGCAATCAGATAATAAAAAGAAATAAAAGGCATTGGAAATGGCAAAGAAGAAATCAAACTCTCACTCTTCGCAGGTGACGTAATACTCTAGGTGGAAAACCCCAAAGACTCAACCCAAAATTGCTACAACTCATATAGGAATTCAGCAAAGTGGCAGGATATAACATCAATGCACAGAAATCAGTTGCATTTCTAGGGCGCCTGGGTGGCTCAGTTGGTTAAGTGACTGCCTTTGGCTCAGGTCATGATCCTGGAGTCCGGGGATCGAGTCCCGCATTGGGCTCCCTGCTCGGCAGGGAGTCTGCTTCTCCCTCTGACCCTCCTCTGTCTCATGCTCTCTGTCTCTCCTTCTCTCTGTCTCAAATAAATAAACAAAATCTTAAAAAAAAAAAAAGAAATCAGTTGCATTTCTATACACTGAGACAGAAGAAAGAGAAATTAAAGGAGTCGATCCCATTTACAATTGGACCAAAAACCATAAGATACCTAGGAATAAACCTAACCAAAGAGGCAAAGCATCTGTACTCTGAAAACTATAGAACACTCATGAGAGAAACTGAGGAAGATGCAAAGAAATGGAAAACACTTCATGTTCATGGATTGGAAGAACAAATTTCTCACAATGTCTATGCTACCGCTACCCAGAGCAACCTGTGCATTCAATGCAATCTCTATCAAAATACCATCAACTTGTTTCACAGGGCTGGAACAAATCATCCTAAAATTTGTACGGAGCCGGAAAAGACCCCAAATAGCCAAAGGAATGTTGAAAAAGAAAACCAAAGCTGGTGGTATCACAATTCCAGACCTCAAGCTCTATGACAGAGCTGTAATCATCAAGACAGTATGGTACTGGCACAAAAACAGACACATCGGCCGATGAACCAGAACAGAGAACCCAGAAACGGACCCTCAACTCTATGGGCAACTAATCTTCGACAAAGCAGGAAAGAACGGCCAATGGAAAAAAGACAGTCTCTTCAAGAAATGGTGTTGGGAAAATTGG
>NW_027911896.1:0-232 GCF_054177405.1 Leptonychotes weddellii
CAAAGGCAGACGCTTAACCAACTGAGCCACCCAGGCGCCCCTTATTTTTATTTTTATTTATTTATTTATTTTTTTCTGTACTTTCTGTGTTTTTTATTTTTTTATTCTTATGTTAATCCCCATACATTACATCATTAGTTTTAGATGTAGTGTTCCATGATTCATTGTTTGTGCATAACACCCAGTGCTCCATGCAGAATGTGCCCTCCTCAATACCCATCACCAGGCTTCC
>NW_027911897.1:0-232 GCF_054177405.1 Leptonychotes weddellii
TAATATAACACTGGATGTTAGTTATACTTGAACTGAAAAAAATGAGTTAGTAATAATACATAATATGAATTAAAATGTGGGTTAAAAAGTCATAATAATGAAAAAGGAACAAGGCAGAATAAAAAACTGAAAGAAAATTGGCTCAAATGTTATTATTGTTTGTCTTTGGATGGTAAAGATTCTGGGTAACATTTTTCTCCTCTTCTTTTTTTGTTTTCTAAATTTTATAAAA
>NW_027911898.1:0-232 GCF_054177405.1 Leptonychotes weddellii
TAATATAACACTGGATGTTAGTTATACTTGAATTGAAAAAAATGAGTTAGTAATAATACATAATATGAATTAAAATGTGGGTTAAAAAGTCATAATAATGAAAAAGGAACAAGGCAGAATAAAAAACTGAAAGAAAATTGGCTCAAATGTTATTATTGTTTGTCTTTGGATGGTAAAGATTCTGGGTAACATTTTTCTCTTCTTTTTTTGTTTTCTAAATTTTATAAAATAA
>NW_027911899.1:0-232 GCF_054177405.1 Leptonychotes weddellii
AGAATCTCTAGCAGACTCCCCGATGAGAGGAGAGCCCAACATGGGCCTCGATCTCATGACCCCAAGATCACGACCTGAGCTGAAATCAAGAGTCAGATGCTCAACTGACTGAGCCACCCAGGGGCCCCTCCAATCTGCTTTTTTAACATAGCTCCTAATTTTTTCATTTCAACAATTACAGTTTTCCCTTCAAAAAGTTCTACCTGGTTCTGTACTCCATCTGCCTGTTGTC
>NW_027911900.1:0-232 GCF_054177405.1 Leptonychotes weddellii
AATCAATCCATCTCAGAAGATATGAACAGACATTTTTCCAAAGAAGACATCCAAATGGACAACAGACACATGAAAAAGTGCTCAACATCACTCGGCATCAGGGAAATACAAATCAAAACCTCAATGAGATACCACCTCACACCAGTCAGAATGGCTAAAATTAACAAGACAGATGTTGACGAGGATGCAGAGAAAAGGGAACCCTCCTACACTGTTGGTGGGAATGCAAGCT
>NW_027911901.1:0-232 GCF_054177405.1 Leptonychotes weddellii
CCCGCCAGCCCCTGCTGGCTGTGCTCCTGGCTCCGGGGACAGCTGCTGCCTGTGCCACCACAGGCACCACAGATCCCACAGATGCTGGCTCCACAGCTCTGACACCTGTGACAGTGGCAGTGGGTGGCAGTCTGGGGGCTCTGGGTGTGGCCATGGCTCCAGGGACTGTTGCTGACCCGGGATCCTGATGCTGAGACAACCAATCTTAGAGGAAATAAGAATCCATGGGGAC
>NW_027911902.1:0-232 GCF_054177405.1 Leptonychotes weddellii
TCCTCAGAGAGAGAGCAGTTCCAGGGCGTTAGGAGAATACTGATGGGGAGGAGAGTGTGATGAACGCAGGGGGAAGCAGCCTCCCTTGTTTGATCTGATGTTGCGTTTTTGTAGGTGCTGATGAGGGATTTAAGAGCCGCGCCCTGAGCAGTGGGCCTCGGAGGTGTGGCAGGCATGGTGGGGAGTGGGCCCTGCAGTACAGTGACCCCTTCTCTGAGCACCTGCTGAGGAA
>NW_027911903.1:0-232 GCF_054177405.1 Leptonychotes weddellii
AAGATTTTATTTATTTTTTTGACAGAGAGAGACACAGAGAGAGAGGGAACACAAGCAGGGGGAGTGGGAGAGGGAGAAGCAGGCTTCCCGCCAAGCAGGGAGCCCGATGCGGGACTCGATCCCAGGACCCCGGGATCACACAACTGAGCCACCCAGGCGCCCCCCTATCTTGTTTTTTTTTTATCTCCACCCCATGGGTCTGGCTCCTGAGATTTGATACCAAATGAGTAAA
>NW_027911904.1:0-232 GCF_054177405.1 Leptonychotes weddellii
AAAGAACCAGCTCTTCATTTTATTTATCTTTTCTGGTTTTTTAGTCTCTATTTAATTTCTTTTCACTCTGATCTTTACTATTTCCTCCCTTCTGCCAACTTTGGGCCTTGTTTGTTGTTGTTCTTCTAGTTCCTTGAGGCATGAGGTTAGATTATTTGAGATTTTTCTTGTTTCTAGAGGGAGGCTGGTATCACTACACACTTCCCTCTTACAACTTCTGCTGCTTCCCAAA
>NW_027911905.1:0-232 GCF_054177405.1 Leptonychotes weddellii
TCCTCAGAGAGAGAGCAGTTCCAGGGCGTTAGGAGAATACTGATGGGGAGGAGAGTGTGATGAACGCAGGGGGAAGCAGCCTCCCTTGTTTGATCTGATGTTGCGTTTTTGTAGGTGCTGATGAGGGATTTAAGAGCCGCGCCCTGAGCAGTGGGCCTCGGAGGTGTGGCAGGCATGGTGGGGAGTGGGCCCTGCAGTATAGTGACCCCTTCTCTGAGCACCTGCTGAGGAA
>NW_027911906.1:0-1433 GCF_054177405.1 Leptonychotes weddellii
TTAATAACCTCTAACGGTGAAGGGTTAAGCTATAATGTGCTTCATTGATTTCCTCTGTCCCTTGTGATGTTTTACTAGAGCTGTTAATTTGTTCATTATTCTAGTATTTGTAGAAAGATGTTTTGTATTTTAATGTGTCATGATAATAGTACCAGTTTGGCTGATTGGTTTATAGGTTTAAGTATAAATAAATAAAATACACACTTAAAAAAAATATATATATGACTTTAGAAGTCAGGGAGCTGATGGACCTTGGGTATGCATGTACATACCCTCGGGATGTCATATAGTGGCTGAGGTTGGCACTCAGGGTGCTTCCTGGTTTTTAGTTTCATTTTTGTATGCCATTTTACAGTGACATTCATGTTGTAAAAAGTAATCAAGATTTATATTTACGATAGTTGCATTTTCCCTCTCTGTCACATTCTCCACATATATAAGAACACACAAATGTACATAGACAATATTTAATTTAAAATTTAAATTAACAGAATTCATATTTCAAAAAGAAAGTGTGCTTCCTGATGACTGCAGGTGCACTTTACCAGCTCGTAGGGCTGAGGTACGTTACCTCTTCGTTATCAAAAAGTTTTCATTCAAATGACTAATTTTAATAAAAAAAAATGAATCAATATCAGGACACCTGGATGGCTCAGTTGGTTAAATGTCTGACTCTTGATCTTGGCTCAGGTCTTGATCTCAGCATGATGAGTTCAAACCCTGTGTTGGGGGCCACACTCAGCATGGAGCCTACTTAAAAAAATGGATTAGTATATGTAACTTATATTAATTTTTTATATTTGAGACATTCCATTTTATAATAATAATAATAATATTTAGCTCTACTCAAATATGGATTTTAGTATTTGTTCAAAATTCTGCCAAAATGTGTATCCCGTGCCCTTCCATATACACAGTCCTTAATCTCTCATCTACTGCAGACAAATTTCGTAAAAGCGTTGTCTACACACTTTCCATCCACTTCTTCAACTCCTTATGATTGTGGATCTTATTTCTGCTGTTTCCCCCAAACAGCTTTGGTGAAGACCATTTGTGATGGTTATACTATGAAATACAATGGCCATTTGAAAATTGCTGTTGTATTTGTACTTCTTCCAGCACTTTGCAACATTGATCTCTCTTCTTTCTTGAAAGTTTGATCTTGGTTTCTATTACCTAGCATGATCCTTGTCTTCCTTCCATTTTCATGTCACTCTTTCATTGTTTATGGTGGGAGTTTTTTTTTACTATCATGTTTTCTCAGTGTTGAACCAAGGTCATTCCTCTTCTCACTCTATACACTTATCTTGAGAAATACTACCCAAACCTATTGCTTCATGGTATAAATGTCTCTGTAATGTGTATCTCAAGCCCCAGATTTTTGTCAGTGCTCTAGACCACTACATCAACTGCTTAATTTATATCTTCTCTTT
>NW_027911907.1:0-232 GCF_054177405.1 Leptonychotes weddellii
AAGAAGATGTGGTGTATATATATACAATGGAATATTATGCAGCCATCAAAAAATGAAATCTTGCCATTTACAATGACGTGGATGGAACTAGAGGGTATTATGCTAAGCGAAATAAGTCAATCAGAGAAAGGCAAGTATCATTCTCACTGATATGAGGAATTTGAGAAACAAGACAAAGGATCATAGGGAAAGGGAGGGAAAAATGAAACAAGATGAAACCAGAGAGGGAGAC
>NW_027911908.1:0-232 GCF_054177405.1 Leptonychotes weddellii
AACCTGATGTGGGGCTCGATTCCAGGACCCTGAGATCATGACCTGAGCCGAAGGCAGACGCTTAACGACTGAGCCCCCCAGGTGCCCCTCATTATGACCTTCTAAGGCATTTTTCGCCTAATGGTTCTCCTCCCCTCAAGACATATTAACACCACAGATATACTGTATATCTGTTTATGTTGTCAGGTGTCAGTTGTCAGCTTTGAAGGGATACAAACCATTGTAATATTGA
>NW_027911909.1:0-232 GCF_054177405.1 Leptonychotes weddellii
ACGCTTCGCACTGTGTTGTTTTCTGACAATTCGCTCACTCAATGCTTATAACAACCTATGGGTATGGGAGAATTAGTACCATCCTAATTTTATAAATGAGAAAACCAAGGCCTGTGGGAGATGAATAATATATCCAAATTCATGAATTCAAAAAATGCAGAGCTGTCTTTGAGCCAAGCTACCTGACTCCAAAGGCAAGACTCTCACTGACTGTGTTCTAACATTCTTTCAA
>NW_027911910.1:0-232 GCF_054177405.1 Leptonychotes weddellii
ACGCTTCGCACTGTGTTGTTTTCTGACAATTCACTCACTCAATGCTTATAACAACCTATGGGTATGGGAGAATTAGTACCATCCTAATTTTATAAATGAGAAAACCAAGGCCTGTGGGAGATGAATAATATATCCAAATTCATGAATTCAAAAAATGCAGAGCTGTCTTTGAGCCAAGCTACCTGACTCCAAAGGCAAGGCTCTCACTGACTGTGTTCTAACATTCTTTCAA
>NW_027911911.1:0-232 GCF_054177405.1 Leptonychotes weddellii
GCTTGGCACAGGCTGCAAAGCCCACCATAAAGGGTCCTGGCTGCCTCCCCAGCCTCACCCTGGTGTGACATCTCTGCCTGCGCCCAGCAGCTTCAACATTATGGGCTCTCAGTGCCCCATTGTTTGGGTCAGACCCTAGACAACTCAGAACACACTCTTATTTTCCTCCCCTCTTTGTGTTCTGTGGTTGGTATTTGGGTTCCTTTCCTTTTATTCCTAGAAAAAGTCTTTA
>NW_027911912.1:0-232 GCF_054177405.1 Leptonychotes weddellii
GGCTCTCTCTAGGCAGAGACAGGAAGCAGCCTCAGCAAAGGCTGCTATTAAGTGAGGGGAGGGCATAACAGGATCAGTTCTATCGACTTAGCAAGGGAGAGTGGTGGAAGGTAAGACTGGAAAGGCAGGGTTAGATCTAATGGTGGGGGGCTTCAAATGTTGGCCAAGTAGTTGGGGCTCTTTCATTGGTGGCCCTGGGAGTCAGGAAGGATTTCTAGGGAGGAGAGTAGCA
>NW_027911913.1:0-232 GCF_054177405.1 Leptonychotes weddellii
CATACAAAATATGTGTTTATGTTGCCGGTAAAACTTCCGGTCCACTGTGGGCTGTTGCTCGTCAAGTTTTTGGGGGAGTCCGAGGTTATGCGCAGACTTTAGAGTGTCTGGGGGTCGGCCCCCCTGCTATTCCAGGCTCCAGTGTGCATCAGTGGTCTCACAAAGAAATGGGAAATGCGCACATCGCAACCGTGGGTTATAATGTAGAATGCAAGTCCTGAAAACAAATATG
>NW_027911914.1:0-232 GCF_054177405.1 Leptonychotes weddellii
AACCTGATGTGGGGCTCGATTCCAGGACCCTGAGATCATGACCTGAGCCGAAGGCAGACGCTTAACGACTGAGCCCCCCAGGTGCCCCTCATTATGACCTTCTAAGGCATTTTTCGCCTAATGGTTCTCCTCCCCTCAAGACATATTAACACCACAGATATACTGTATATCTGTTTATGTTGTCAGGTGTCAGTTGTCAACTTTGAAGGGATACAAACCATTGTAATATTGA
>NW_027911915.1:0-232 GCF_054177405.1 Leptonychotes weddellii
ACGCTTCGCACTGTGTTGTTTTCTGACAATTCGCTCACTCAATGCTTATAACAACCTATGGGTATGGGAGAATTAGTACCATCCTAATTTTATAAATGAGAAAACCAAGGCCTGTGGGAGATGAATAATATATCCAAATTCATGAATTCAAAAAATGCAGAGCTGTCTTTGAGCCAAGCTACCTGACTCCAAAGGCAAGGCTCTCACTGACTGTGTTCTAACATTCTTTCAA
>NW_027911916.1:0-232 GCF_054177405.1 Leptonychotes weddellii
ACGCTTCGCACTGTGTTGTTTTCTGACAATTCACTCACTCAATGCTTATAACAACCTATGGGTATGGGAGAATTAGTACCATCCTAATTTTATAAATGAGAAAACCAAGGCCTGTGGGAGATGAATAATATATCCAAATTCATGAATTCAAAAAATGCAGAGCTGTCTTTGAGCCAAGCTACCTGACTCCAAAGGCAAGACTCTCACTGACTGTGTTCTAACATTCTTTCAA
>NW_027911917.1:0-1433 GCF_054177405.1 Leptonychotes weddellii
ATAATTTTATAAATTGTATTTATGAGCAAGATATTGTATTATCTACTTATAATCGTTTGCCACCAATTGTTAACTGTTTCAATGAAGTCATACTAAACTAAACTATAAAGGAAAGTGTTAAATATTGACAGGATAAAATATAACATTGCATAAAGTTCATTTACATGGTTAACATTTTAGGTCCTTGAAGCACACCCAATATGTTTAACTGAAAAAAAAAAAAAAATTAAAGGTGCTTTTAAAATTTCTACTTATTAAATAGTATGTAGGAAGATCTGAAGTTTACATTCACAATGATTTCAAACCAATAAGATTATTATTTTTTTTAATTTTTAAAGATTTTATTTATTTATTTGAGAGAAAGGGAGAGAAAGAGAAAACACCAGCCTGGGGTGGGGGGAAGAGGTAGAGGGAGAAGTAGAAGCAGACTCCCTGCTGAACAGAGAGCTCAACGCAGGACTCAATCCCAGGACCCTGGGATCATGACCTGAGCTGAAAGGCAGACACTTAACCAACTGAGCCACCCAGGCCCCCCAAGATTATTTATTTTTTAAAAATCATGATTTGGGGCTAAAATAGAACAGTTCCTGTCACTCTGCCTTCTTCCTTCTTCTCTCATGATACTACACATTCAGAGATATATTTAGAATAGAAACAAGCATAGCTTCGGTGTTAGTTTGAATCATAAAGCTACTGTGATGCACCATTTATCAATGTCAGAAAATTTTCCTAAATCAAAAGTAGACTATTGAGAAATTCCTACAAGAAATATCAGCTCAACCTCTGTTTAAGTGATTCTGATTTAAAAAAAAAAAAAAGTTTGGGAAATCAAAGCACACTCAGATTAAGCAATCTGAAGAAAAATTTAAAGCTATAACTCAACCACTATAACATAGAATAGCAGGAAAGAGGAAGCCACTGAGAACTGTTAAACAGGAAATTACTGATACAATAGCACCTGAGAAGAATCCTACTAAGATGTTAAAATTTAGGAGAACAAGAACCTGAAGAAAAAAAGTAATCCATGAAGCTGTTGTAATGGTTCATATGTGAGTTGAAAAATGTCTTGATTTGAGTTGTTATTTCTAAACGAGAAGGCAATGAATAAATTTATAAGGCAATACAATGTCATCTTCATAAAAATCCATCTATTTAGAATATAAACCATGTCAAACTCCACTGCTCAAAAGCCCTTGGTCACCTCCAATTGCACTAAAATCAACTGTATTGTTGATTCTCTACAAGGTTTAGTATGTCCTTGCTTCCATGAAGAACTTCTAGCACTATTGCCCTTGCTCATGTAATTCTCTCTCTACTGAGTTTTGCTATTCCCAAGGAAGACTTGACACTTGCTGTTCCCTCTTGTGAAACTTTTTAACAAATATACCCATGAATTTTTCCTTCACTTCATTCAGATCTGTGTTTGCATGCTA
>NW_027911918.1:0-232 GCF_054177405.1 Leptonychotes weddellii
CTCTGTGTTAAACAAATAAATAAAAATCTTTAAAAAAAAAAAAAAAAGACTTAAAAGGAATAAAAACTGACAAAATTGAGATACACCAGACAGATCTTCAAAGATTAAATGCCAATCTTAGCCTTTAAACATATTGTTAGTTAGAACTACCCTATAGTGGTATTTCAGTGATAATGCCCATTTGGACAGGTCACTGATTTGGGAATTTAAATGGGCATTTCAATTTCCTGAC
>NW_027911919.1:0-232 GCF_054177405.1 Leptonychotes weddellii
ATAAATAAATAAAATCTTTAAAAAAAAAAAAAGAAGAAATACCACATGCTGGGTGCCTGAGTGGCTCAGTTGGTTAAGCGTCTGGCTCTTGGTTTCGGCTCAGGTCGTGATCCCAGGGTCCTGGGATCAAGCCCTACACTGGGCTCTGCACTCAGCGCAAAGTCTGCTTAAAGATTCTCTCTCTCTCCCTCTGCCCCTTCCCCACACATGTGCTCGCTCACTCTCTCAGATA
>NW_027911920.1:0-232 GCF_054177405.1 Leptonychotes weddellii
GAGAGAGAGAGACAGCGTGAGGGGGAACACAAGTAGGGGGAGTGGGAGAGGGAGAAGCAGGCTTCCGGCTGAGCAGGGAGCCTGATGCGGGGCTCGATCCCAGGACCCCAGGATCATGACCTGAGCCGAAGGCAGTCGCTTAACCAACTGAGCCACCCAGACGCCCCTGTAAACTGATTTTATATGCATTAGATCTCAGGTGCCCTTTGTCTTATAGGACAGGTAAAGATAC
>NW_027911921.1:0-232 GCF_054177405.1 Leptonychotes weddellii
TAATATAACACTGGATGTTAGTTATACTTGAATTGAAAAAAATGAGTTAGTAATAATACATAATATGAATTAAAATGTGGGTTAAAAAGTCATAATAATGAAAAAGGAACAAGGCAGAATAAAAAACTGAAAGAAAATTGGCTCAAATGTTATTATTGTTTGTCTTTGGATGGTAAAGATTCTGGGTAACATTTTTCTCCTCTTCTTTTTTTGTTTTCTAAATTTTATAAAA
>NW_027911922.1:0-232 GCF_054177405.1 Leptonychotes weddellii
TAATATAACACTGGATGTTAGTTATACTTGAACTGAAAAAAATGAGTTAGTAATAATACATAATATGAATTAAAATGTGGGTTAAAAAGTCATAATAATGAAAAAGGAACAAGGCAGAATAAAAAACTGAAAGAAAATTGGCTCAAATGTTATTATTGTTTGTCTTTGGATGGTAAAGATTCTGGGTAACATTTTTCTCTTCTTTTTTTGTTTTCTAAATTTTATAAAATAA
>NW_027911923.1:0-232 GCF_054177405.1 Leptonychotes weddellii
CTATGCCAAAGATTTCCCCTGGGTAAATATGACCCAATTTGAGGTGCTGTGCTTCTTTTTTTCTCTAACCTGCCTTGGAAGTACCCTCTGCAGATCACTAGCAGTAGAAAGGCCACCAAGTTTTCTGGTTGAATCTCCCTGTTTTCTCATGCGAAGACCATAGCCCATGGTTTATGTAAGAAGTAACACAAGGCACTAGAGGTATAGTTTGTGCAAGAAGATGTAGAGAGGA
>NW_027911924.1:0-232 GCF_054177405.1 Leptonychotes weddellii
GCCGAAGGCAGTCGCTTAACCAACTGAGCCACACAGGCGCCCCAATGCTCTCTCTCTTTTATCACTGAGTAATATTCCATTATCTGGATGTACCACAATCTGTTTATCCATTCACCTACTGAAGACATCTTGGTTGCTTCCAGATTTTAGTGATTATGAATAATGTTGCTATAAATATTTATCTGCAGGTTTTTGTGTGCACATAAGTTTTCAACTCAAACTGGGTAAATAC
>NW_027911925.1:0-232 GCF_054177405.1 Leptonychotes weddellii
GCCGAAGGCAGTCGCTTAACCAACTGAGCCACCCAGGCGCCCCAATGCTCTCTCTCTTTTATCACTGAGTAATATTCCATTATCTGGATGTACCACAATCTGTTTATCCATTCACCTACTGAAGACATCTTGGTTGCTTCCAGATTTTAGTGATTATGAATAATGTTGCTATAAATATTTATCTGCAGGTTTTTGTGTGAACATAAGTTTTCAACTCAAACTGGGTAAATAC
>NW_027911926.1:0-232 GCF_054177405.1 Leptonychotes weddellii
TAGTTTCTGCTTTACCCCTTTCTGCATTTCTGATTTTTTTTTTTTCCAAAAAGAAAGGAGAGAGCAAACCGAGGATGGGTGTGAAGTGCAGCGCCTCGGGTGGGCAGGGGTGGGGGTCACCCTGCGGGGCCGGGAGGAGGCCACCTGCTGGAGCCGCACCTGCCTGCTGCCGGGGACATGCCAGCCATGTCCACTGAAAAGCAATGCACAGTCTCCTCTCTCTCTCCAGCCA
>NW_027911927.1:0-232 GCF_054177405.1 Leptonychotes weddellii
CTGTGTATATTCTTTAAAATAATTTTATTATAGAAATTCATCCATTGAAGGAGAAATATCACTTTTAGAAGTCTGTTGTGAAAATGTACCTCCAGGGGCGCCTGGGTGGCTCCGTTGGTTAAGCGACTGCCTTCACCTCAGGTCATGACCCTGGGGTCCTGGGATCGAGTCCCACATCAGGCTTCCTTTGCTCTGCGGGGAACCTGCTTCCCTCTCTGCCTCTGCCTGCCAC
>NW_027911928.1:0-1433 GCF_054177405.1 Leptonychotes weddellii
ATGTGGCACAAAGAAATTCTGTGTTACATGCTACAATCCCTCCTTCCCATAAGACCCACAGGAGACTGCCTATCTCCCTTGTTTTAGGTCATAGAGCAGGCACATTCCCACTGGGACTCTCCCTACCTAGCCACATGGAAGCCATGACCACCTTCAGGAGCCTGGAGAGCAACAGGTTTGAGTTCTCCCACTAGATGGAGAATGTCTTCTTCTTCAATTTCAGGGCTTGGCACCATGAGGGGAGTCTGACAGGGTGAGGGAAGGACTGCTGAGTATGTGTTGCTGTGGCCCAAGAACAGGAAACAGGGCTTTCCTGGTGTAGCAAATGTGTGGGTCATGTCACACTTCTCTATGAAAGAGCTGAGATTCCCACTACCCAAAATTCTTTTGCATTAAGCCACTTTAATTGAGAACCTTACATCTGAAAATAAATATGAGTAAAATTTATATTGAAATGCGGATTTGAGGATTGATGGTTTAACTAACTGTGATGTTCATTCATTATATCTGCGATAAAGTGGGTGGGTGGCACTTAAAGAAAATATGACAGATAGGGCTCACTTTGGGAGCACATTTACTAAAATTAGAATGGTACAGAGAAAATCAACATGGCCCATGTGCAAGAATGACATGCAAATTCAGGAAGCATTCCATAATCTTTAAATACCACATGTAATGAATTATGGAAACAACATAAGATGTAAGAATCATGAAAAAAGAATGTAAGAATCATGTATGCCTGCCCTATGTGATTTCACCCAAGGTAGACATAAATCACTTTATGATAAGAAGACGAAGTGTTTAGACTAATCACTGTAGCTCTTTCAATGGACCTATTGTTATGTCAGTGTTCCTCCTCACTGTCAATGTCTATACAGATCCCTGTGTTGGGGCCAAATTCAGAAAATTCTTAATCACTTTTTGCTAAAGAGTGTAGACTGAAGACCTCAGACAATAGATCCTGTCACCGAGGTCTCCTCACTGTTTCATTTCCACAGCTCAGCTCAGTTCTGTTCAGAAAGGCCAGAATAGATGCCAGAGTTTGGTCATTAAGTTATCAATCCTTTGAATTTATACTTTTCCTCTTACCTCAGTTGAACCATAGTAAGCTTCCATGCTTCGTACGCTCAGTTCTGAGGACACGAGGTAACCACTCAGTCTTCTTATACTCCTTCTCTCCCCCCAGTACCCCCAACACACACACACACACACACGCACACTCATGCACACACATGCAGATACCAACGTGGGCAACGCCATCTTCCTCAATTATCCAAAAGTATGTGGTGCTTCTTTTCCCTGACCCTTTCCAGAGGGCACGGCACACACAGGTGCTTCCGCAGTAGGCCAGGGTTTCTCTTAAGCTAGTGTTTCATGCAAGTTTGCCCCTATCCATATACAGCTCATTTTCTAAAATTGGTTGGTGTCACTGT
>NW_027911929.1:0-232 GCF_054177405.1 Leptonychotes weddellii
AAGATGGTGCCAATGATTATTTCAGAGGTACTTATTTTAGAACATGTGGAAGTATTATAGACTAACAATCAAAAGATTCTGTGTTAAAGAAGTGGAAAAACATTCCATGGTCATGGATTGGAAGAACAAATATTGTGAAGATGTCAATGCTACCTAGAGCAATCTACACATTCAATGCAATCCCCATCAAAATACCATCCACTTTTTTCAAAGAAATGGAGCAAATCATCCT
>NW_027911930.1:0-232 GCF_054177405.1 Leptonychotes weddellii
CTGGGTGGCTCAGTCGTTAAGCGTCTGCCTTCGGCTCAGGTCATGATCCCAGGGTCCTGGGATCGAGCCCCGCATCGGGCTCTCTGCTCAGCGGGGAGCCTGCTTCTCCCTCTCCCACTCTGCCTGCTTGTGTTCCCTCTCTCACTGTCTCTCTCTGTCAAATAAATAAATAAAATCTTTAAAAAAAAAAAAAAAAAAAAAGCCTCCAGAAGAAATTAGTGCTGTCAACACC
>NW_027911931.1:0-232 GCF_054177405.1 Leptonychotes weddellii
ATTTATGAAACAAACAAATGATTAAAGGGGAAAAAAGAGAGAGAAACCAAGAAACAGACTCTTAACTATTGTGAACAAACTGATGGTTACCAGAGGCGAGGTCAGTGGGGGATGGGTAAAGTAGGCGACGGGGATTAAGGAGTGCACTACATTGTAATCAGCACCAGGTGATGTATGGAATTGGTGAATTGCTTTATTGCACACCTGAAACTAATATAACACTGTATGTCAA
>NW_027911932.1:0-232 GCF_054177405.1 Leptonychotes weddellii
CTTGGATTACTGAATTAATTATTTGATTTCTGAAAAGGCCTACTTAAACATTTCTATATTAGTGTCCTCATGACTTTCTTTTTTTAATTATTTACTTATTTTATTATTATTATGTTATGTTAATCACCATACATTACATCATTAGTTTTTGATGTAGTGTTCCATGATTCATTGTTTGCATATAACACCCAGAGCTCCATGCAGAACGTGCCCTCCTTAATACCCATCACCC
>NW_027911933.1:0-232 GCF_054177405.1 Leptonychotes weddellii
GCTGCTAACTCCCTGCAATAGATTGATACAGATATAGATATAGATATGGATACGGATATAGAGTTGGGAGATAGATAGGGATAGGGATAAGGATAGGGATAGAGATAAGCTCCTACTGGTTTTGCTTCTCTGCTTGAACCCTGACTGATACGCTGGGTTTCATTTTCAGGGTATCTGGGAAGACTACCTGAAATTTAATGGAGAGGGAGAGGATTTTAGAGTGACTTGTATA
>NW_027911934.1:0-232 GCF_054177405.1 Leptonychotes weddellii
AAAATCCCATTGCAAGATAATTATGGAATCATACACAAACCTTTAAATGTTAATGAGCTCTCTAGAGAAGATGAATGACAGTTCTGGAATCAATTGTCTGCCTATAATCCATTTTCAACATAATCCTAGTTGTGAAGATTTGACATATTACAGGTAATTTGGGGTGAATGTTACCTGTGAAAATGGTAATTTAAGTAAGTCAACTGATACTAAAAGAAACACCATTTGACCA
>NW_027911935.1:0-232 GCF_054177405.1 Leptonychotes weddellii
AAAATCCCATTGCAAGATAATTATGGAATCATGCACAAACCTTTAAATGTTAATGAGCTCTCTAGAGAAGATGAATGACAGTTCTGGAATCAATTGTCTGCCTATAATCCATTTTCAACATAATCCTAGTTGTGAAGATTTGACATATTACAGGTAATTTGGGGTGAATGTTACCTGTGAAAATGGTAATTTAAGTAAGCTCAACTGATACTAAAAGAAACACCATTTGACC
>NW_027911936.1:0-232 GCF_054177405.1 Leptonychotes weddellii
CAAATTAAAACAGGAAATAATGTAATCTCACTTTCTCATGATTTTCTTCCTCACATTTCTTTCCTTCTCAAACATTAAAACTTTTTTGTTGTTGTTGTTTTTACCTCATCTCTATGTCCCATAAAGTGATATCGTCGCTGATCCAGGGATTGGAGGGCTCAGCCGGCGTGACCAAAGGATCATATTCCACATACTGTTCCGTGTAAGCAATTAAGCTGCAGGAGGGAAGCAA
>NW_027911937.1:0-232 GCF_054177405.1 Leptonychotes weddellii
CTTAACTGTCCTTGAGTCTCACCAGTTTCTTTGTTTGTTTTGTTTTTAGTTCAAGTGGAAATTCATTATTTTTTTTTGTGCTTTAATTTTTGACTAGAAGAACTGTACCCTTCATTATAGTAATCCTGAATCCCCTTAAGATATCCAAAAAGACAAATCCGTGAAATCTAATAAAAATAAAATATTCATCATACTATTATATATATTCACATAAGTATTAAATGGTTTTTAA
>NW_027911938.1:0-232 GCF_054177405.1 Leptonychotes weddellii
CTCAGCTACCATTTGCTCAAATATATCTTCTAGTCCACTCTCTCTCTCCACCCCCTCCAGGATTCCAATAATTCTGACATTGGAACGTTTCATAGTGTCACTTATTTCTCTGATTCTATTTTTGTGGATTCTGAGTTGTTTTTCCCTGGCCTCCTCTTTTCCCTTTTTATCTATTAAATTGTCTTCCAGGTCACTAATTCGTTCTTCTGCCTCACTTACCCTAGCTGTTAGA
>NW_027911939.1:0-1433 GCF_054177405.1 Leptonychotes weddellii
GAGGGCACATTCTGCATGGAGCACTGGGTGTTATGCACAAACAATGAATCATGGAGCACTTCATCTAAAACTAATGATGTAATGTATGGCGATTAACATAACAATAAAACATTAAAAAAAAGAAAGAAAGAAAACACGCCAAACATCTAGTACAAGGCCTGACATGGAATGGCCCCTTGGATGGTGGAGACCGTGGGCTGAGGAATCAGAGCGGAGGGCAGGGGAGGGGAGCTGTTCTGTCCTGGCAAGTGCTACCAGACCAGGCTCACTGGGTGTGTAGACACCTCGATCCATAACACAATGCATGTTTCAGGAAGAAGTCTTCTGCTGACTTGCACCTAGAGCCCATTTGTCACCGCTGGAAAATGATTACACGAACTCAAACTTGTGTCCATCTCCATCTGCCTTGATAGGATTTTATTTTTTAGAAAATCCTCAAATTATGGACATTTATTTTGATCCTATCTAAAAATCGATCTCTGTGCTTAGGAGGGTGCGATTCCAGCTCTCGCAAAGCCAGGAGGCGTGATGGATCAGGCACTCAGGGTGCAGTGAAGAAGTAATTGGGTGAGAGGGCTTGTTGGCTGATAGGCCACTGAGGCTAATTATTCTTTAGCACCAAATTGCATTCAATCACAGCTTGGACTGTTTCCCTCCAAAGGTCGGTGTGTTCATAATAGGGCCTTTAGCCCAATTTGTCCTTCAGGGCAAAGGACATTTTTGGTGTTTAATTAAAGACGTATAAAAAGGTGTAAGTGTGCGAACTTGGCTAAAACGGAGTATTTTTAAAGAATCAGAAAATGCTACTTTTACTTAGGAAATCACACATATTTGGGCTATACAGAGTGGTAATAATTATAATCATGATGACATTACCAGGAAGATGGGCTGCAGTGTCCACTAGGGCCTAACCAAGAAAGACAACCAACACACGAAGTAAGGAGAATCTCACCAACTGCGTTTTGGAGAATTGTGCCTTCTGTCCCCCAGAAAATAGACCATCTGAGCCCTGTGAGTGCTGAATGTTGACTCTCCACAATCAGGAAAAATGAAGATAAATCTAAACTCCTAAATAAAGTAAATATTATCTTTGGAGGTATAAGCATCAAGCTGCTCATTAAGACAGATAGTATTGATATCACTGGAGTTAATCAATTCATTTCGTTGACCAGATAGACCTAGGTCTAAGCAAAGCAGAAGACAAGGGAACATACTGGAAAGAAAAACTGCTTCAGGATTCAGCTAATTCAGGTTCTAGTCCTATTTCTCACACTGACTAAATGTATGATGTTAGTTAATTCTCTTTACCAACTCTGCTGGAAAATGGTTCAATGATCCCAAAGCTTGGGACCATTACCATTTGCATTGATAGGATTTTATTATTTTAAAAATCCTCAAATTTCGAATGCTATTTTTGTCCCTAACTAAAATCG
>NW_027911940.1:0-232 GCF_054177405.1 Leptonychotes weddellii
CTTTGCTTAGCATTGGTAGGGATCATAATTTCTTTTTGTGACTTTGGGCCCCTCTCCTCCGCGCCGCCATTGCCAGACTTTTGAGTGCCCTCTGATAGGCCAAAGGCAGAATCTGAGGAGTCATGGATGGTTTTCCTTGCCATATGATGTGCATTTCCAGAGGCTCCAAGGGGGAGGAATTAATTGCACACCTGGAAGGTAGAGTTCATGCCTTGTTCCGCTTTGCATCCCA
>NW_027911941.1:0-232 GCF_054177405.1 Leptonychotes weddellii
TAATTTGTTGTCTTGGTTGGAAGCTTAGTCTCACATTTACTGCGAAGAATCTTTACTCCAAGAATGTGAGTGAATGAGAAAATGTTGCACAACTTCTGTGAGGTCATGACTGATAACGCTAAATGCAGACCTCATGTCTATGCACTGAAGCAAATTCATGGAAGAATTTACTTGGAAACATTCTTAGATTTTTTTTTTTAAAGATTTTATTTATTTATTTGAGAGAGAGAGA
>NW_027911942.1:0-232 GCF_054177405.1 Leptonychotes weddellii
GTAATGGTCCCCAGAGAGGGAGATATGTATCTATATATATCTATACCTATATCATAATATGTATATTTACCATTGGGATAGAGTTGTAGCAATATTCTCCCAAATTTTCAGTGTCTTCCCCCAAACCACCCCATATTAAACATACAATCTACATAAAAACAGGATGCTTGGAATACAGGCACAGCTTTAGGCAATTTTCTTAGAACCTGATCTTTGGTCACCACACACACAC
>NW_027911943.1:0-232 GCF_054177405.1 Leptonychotes weddellii
ATAGGATAGTGTTCATTTTATCCCTTATCTTGTTTTATTTATTTATTTATTTATTATTTATTTATTTTCTTATTTATTTATTTAAACCACCTTGCATGGTTAGGCTTTAGCTTGACTTGATAGAAAATAGGTCATATATTTTTTTTAAAAGATTTTATTTATTTATTTGAGACAGAGAGAATGAGAGAGAGAGAGAGAGCATATGAGAGGGGGGAGGGTCAGAGGCAGAAGC
>NW_027911944.1:0-232 GCF_054177405.1 Leptonychotes weddellii
CTGGTGGCGGCCTGCTGCGGGCTGGGGCGAGGGGCCTCTTCGGGGAAGGCTCACCCTGCCACGGGGAGCACAGTGGCTTCCTCGGGCGCCGTTGGCAGGTTTAAGCCACAGACACCCGAGACACAGGGGCGGGAAGGAACAAAGGCGGACGTGAAACAGAACAGGGGTGTGGGAGGAGAGAGCGGGGCTATGGCCTCCCCTTCGGAGGTGCCCGGGGACGGGCTCGGGTGCC
>NW_027911945.1:0-232 GCF_054177405.1 Leptonychotes weddellii
CACACCCAGTGCTCATCTAGCAAGTGCACTTCTTTTTTTTTTTTTTTTAAAGATTTTATTTATTTATTTGAGACAGAGAGAATGAGAGAGACAGAGAGCACATGAGAGGGGGGAGGGTCAGAGGGAGAAGCAGGCTCCCTGCTGAGCAGGGAGCCCGATGCGGGACTCGATCCAGGGACTCCAGGATCATGACCTGAGCCGAAGGCAGTCGCTTAACCAACTGAGCCACCCA
>NW_027911946.1:0-232 GCF_054177405.1 Leptonychotes weddellii
GAGACGCACATGGAGGCCTCACCCCGTCCAAGTCAAGACTCAGCCAGCCTCCCAGCCCTTCCACACATCCTGATGAGATGGCATGCACACCTTCTCTGTTGCTATGCCGTGTAATAAGTACCCTCCAGAAGCTCTTACTCTCTTATTTATAATAATACCATTTGACGATTTATAATAATATCTCTGTTTTCAGTTTAAGTCCTGTCTCTTTGGTCTGTCCCCAGACAATGGC
>NW_027911947.1:0-232 GCF_054177405.1 Leptonychotes weddellii
GAGACGCACATGGAGGCCTCACCCCGTCCAAGCCAAGACTCAGCCAGCCTCCCAGCCCTTCCACACATCCTGATGAGATGGCATGCACACCTTCTCTGTTGCTATGCCGTGTAATAAGTACCCTCCAGAAGCTCTTACTCTCTTATTTATAATAATACCATTTGACGATTTATAATAATATCTCTGTTTTCAGTTTAAGCCCTGTCTCTTTGGTCTGTCCCCAGACAATGGC
>NW_027911948.1:0-232 GCF_054177405.1 Leptonychotes weddellii
AGGACTTCAGTGGTTGTGGTTACTGCATAACCTGCTTACTGGGCACCCTCCTATAGGTAACTGCTGCCATCGCTGAACAGCGTGAGTTCTGGATTCTTTATGGCTTGATCCCGCAGATCTGGACAGCACTCATAGACTTCATCAGTCACCTTGGAGCAGTCATGGTCTGGTTCCCCCTCTTCCGTGGGGAGAAAGGTTGCTGGATTTAATGTCCTTACTGTTTTGAGGGTGA
>NW_027911949.1:0-232 GCF_054177405.1 Leptonychotes weddellii
CCCCCCCACACCCCGCCCTATGCATCACTTCCATGGGCTCTTCCTGACTCATGCCCTTTATAACAAACCAGTGACAGCGCATACATGTTTCCCAGAGTTCTGCGAACTCGAGGAAGGGGTTGTGGGAACCTCCAATTCATAGCCAGTTCCTTGTGCAGCAAGTTGTGTGCACCCTGGGGACCCTCTACTTGGGGCTGGCATCTGAAGTGGGGAGAGTCTGGTGGGACCGAGC
>NW_027911950.1:0-1432 GCF_054177405.1 Leptonychotes weddellii
ACAGTAGATCAGATCAACAAAACTAGAAGCTTGTTCTTTGAAAGAATTAATAAGATCAACAAACCACTGGCCAGACTTATCCAAAAAAAAAAGAGAAAGGACCCAAATTAATAAAATTATGAATGAAAGGGGAGAGATCATGACTAACACCAAGGAAATAGAAACAATTATTAGAAATTAGTGTCAACACTGGGGGGAAAGATGGTGGAGGAGTAGGGGACCCTATTTCAAGGGGTCCCTGGAATTGAGCTGGATATCTACCAGACCACTCTGAGCACCCACAAAACCAGCCTGAGATGTAAGAAGATCTGGATCTCTACAAACAGAATATCGCAGGCGGTTGGTTTTGAGGTACGAAGCGGGGAGCCGTGATTCCACGGGCAGATATCAGAGGATAAATGGCAGCGGGAGGGTGCCTGGCCATGGGGATCCTACACCACTGGTGAGCGACAGCCTCCCATGCTGGGGATGGGGCCCAGACTTGCAGACTGGTAGTGGCAGGGAAAGGACTTTAGGGCAGCCCCCAGGGTGGAAACCCAGAGTGGCGGGGTTGTGCAGGCGAACTGGGAGCGGCTGGTGGTTTTAGAAGCACAAAGGGCAGAGACGAACCCCGACCTGGAGGCAGGACTGGGAGCACTGCGGAGGGGCGCACAACCCAGGACACTGCAGTTTATAGCCACACGGACAGAAATGGAGATGGTGTGGCCTGGAGAGCTCACTGAAGAACAGACTGAGATCTCTCTATGCTCTGAGGCAGAGGGTTGGAAACAGTCTCTTGCACTCTGACTCATGGAAGAGACGCAGAAAGCTGCCAGGGTAAGCCACCAGAGAACAAAAGCCCCAAGACTGATTCCCGCTGAGCCCATCCCCCACCACAGGGGGCAGGGCAACTCCGCCCAAACAGGGTTGCCTGAGTAACGGCGCATCAGGCCCCTCCTGCAGAAGACAGACTGGGAAAACAAGAGGCCAGCAACCCTAAGGTCCCAAGAAAACAGGTGCACCTTGCTTGGGTTCTGGTCAATAATTTGGACTCCATACATTCCCTCAAACACGCATCAACAGAATGACTAGAAGGAGGAGCCCCCAAAATAGAAAAGACTCAGACATTATGACTTATGCTGCAGATTTACAAATGGATGCAGATATAACCAAGATGTCAGAGATGGAATTCAGGCTAGCAATTGTGAAGACAATGGCTAGAATGGAGAAATCAATTAATATCAACATAGAGTCTCTAAGGGCAGAAATGAAAGCTGAATTGGCAGAACTTAAAAATGCTATCAATGATATCCAATCCAATCTAGATAATCTAACAGCTAGGGTAACTGAGACAGAAGAGAGAATAAGCGATCTGGAAGACAGTATAATAGATAAAAAGGGAAAAGAGGAGGCCAGGGAAAACAACTCAGAATCCATGAAAATAGAATCAGAG
>NW_027911951.1:0-232 GCF_054177405.1 Leptonychotes weddellii
TCATGACCTGAGCTGAAAGCAGATGCTTAACTCAATGAGCCACCCAGGCACCCCGTATGCATTTTTATGTAATTCTTGTATTAATAAATTGCTTGAAGGATATAAGCAGACCTTAGATTTATGATATTTCTAGAAATTGTTACTTTTATAATTCAGAATAGATTTTCTTGTATTAATTCTAACTTCCCAAACTGAGATTACTGCTCAGAATTTTTACAACATAGTATAAGGA
>NW_027911952.1:0-232 GCF_054177405.1 Leptonychotes weddellii
AGATCTTCGTGTGTCTATCATTTTTTTTCTTTCGTGGAGTATTTCCTTAGGGAAATTCCTAGCATTGGGATTATTTGCCTGAAGGGCATTTTTATGCTATTTTATTGTTTTTGGTAAATTGAAATGTGTTTTGTTTGGAAAATTTCACAACAGCTTTCGAGATCATAGGAGCACAAGGGTATTGCAAAACCAAGGCTGGTGACCCAAGTGCCTGGCACCGAGTCTGCTCAGG
>NW_027911953.1:0-232 GCF_054177405.1 Leptonychotes weddellii
GAGGCGCGTGGACCGTATCTTGTGCCGCTCTCAAGTCCAAGAAAGAAGCACAGAGGCCTCCGGGGCGCGTCTAGATTCCCGAACTTCTAAAAACATCCCACATGCTTCCAGGGAAGAAAGGAAGGCGGAGAAGGACATGGAGCTTGTCCAGGGAGCGAACATCAGCCCCTCCCCGCGCGACTCCGCGGGCCGCCTGTGCAGGGTCGGGGGCTCGTGGCCCTCCCCTCCTGGC
>NW_027911954.1:0-232 GCF_054177405.1 Leptonychotes weddellii
GAGGCGCGTGGACCGTATCTTGTGCCGCTCTCGAGTCCAAGAAAGAAGCACAGAGGCCTCCGGGGCGCGTCTAGATTCCCGAACTTCTAAAAACATCCCACATGCTTCCAGGGAAGAAAGGAAGGCGGAGAAGGACATGGAGCTTGTCCAGGGAGCGAACATCAGCCCCTCCCCGCGCGACTCCGCGGGCCGCCTGTGCGGGGTCGGGGGCTCGTGGCCCTCCCCTCCTGGC
>NW_027911955.1:0-232 GCF_054177405.1 Leptonychotes weddellii
ACTAATTTTAAGTCCTTAGCTTGTTTAAGTACGTCACTCTTTACACATTTAGTTTTAGATAGTAGGCAAGCATTTGTGGTAGTCAGAATACTTTTATCACTAAATTTTACAAAGCATGTTTCTTTTAAAAGTAAAAGCCATTGGTTTATTGTTGTGATGATGGTTAATAAGTTTGTGGAACAATAATTTTTTTTTTTTTTAAAGATTTTATTTATTCATTTATTTGAGAGAG
>NW_027911956.1:0-232 GCF_054177405.1 Leptonychotes weddellii
GCCTCCAAACTTCTTTGAATTTGTATTCTTAATAAATTTCAAACGATGGTCTCCTTCAAATGTCTCTTCCCTGTAGACCTTAATATTTTTTTTATTTTTATTTTTTTATTCTAATGTTAATCCCCATACATTACATCATTAGTTTTAGATGTAGTGTTCCATGATTCATTGTGCATAACACCCAGTGCTCCATGCAGAACGTGCCCTCCTCAATACCCATCACCAGGCTAAC
>NW_027911957.1:0-232 GCF_054177405.1 Leptonychotes weddellii
AAGTCACTGATGATTTTTTTTTTTTTTTGATGAATGAATGAATGAATGAATAAGGCCTTTTCTCCTTGCAGAGCTCCTTGCATACTTTAATCTCGCCATCATCTTATGAAACACACCTACTTCTTTCTCCATTTTTAGGTAGTTTTAAAATGAGAACCAATGAGGCTGCTTTTGTTCTGGTATGCCCCGTCCTCATGCACTCCCAGCACCCAGGGCCATGTGGTCAGAGTCT
>NW_027911958.1:0-232 GCF_054177405.1 Leptonychotes weddellii
AAAACTCTAAAAATCATAAATTAAAAATGACAGAAGCCTTCATCTAATCCTTTGAAAAATATACCTCTATCTCAGTCAGTTCAGGCTATTATAACAAAAATACCATCGACCGGGTGGCTTAAACCACAGGCATTCATTTCTCACAGTTTTGGAGGCTGGGAAGTCTAAGATAAAGGTCCTGGCAGATCCACTGTCTGGTGACATCCTGCTGTCCTGACTTGTATCTTCTTCA
>NW_027911959.1:0-232 GCF_054177405.1 Leptonychotes weddellii
AAATCTAATTTGTCTGCTATAAGGATTGCCACCCCAGCTTTCTTTTGGTGTCCATTAGCGTGGTAAATGGTTTTCCACCCCCTCACTTTCAATCTGGAGGTGTCTTTGGGTCTAAAATGAATCTCTTGCAGACAGCATGAAAGCCTATGCACTTTCAACTAAGCTATGCTGTCATCTTATTTTAATAAACTAAGAATAGTTTGAATTCAATATTATAAACAGCACAGGGATC
>NW_027911960.1:0-1432 GCF_054177405.1 Leptonychotes weddellii
CGATGCCCGATTGGCTACAAGCGTACTACAGCGATAATAAGATTGACATCGACTTACCCGACCATCCTGCGCCACTATTTACCGAGCAATTACAAGTACTCCTTGATAATCCTGTCGCTGTTGCTAGTTTTACTTTTGGGATTATCAATAAACAAGACGTTACCGCGCTACAAAGTGTCGGCACCAAAGTGATAGGTACTGCCAATCATCCATTAGAGGCTAAGGCATGGGCAGATATCGGTGCCGATGCGGTTTGCGTACAAGGTATGGAGGCGGGTGGACACCGTGGTGGTTGGCTACCTGCCAGTGAGCAAGACCCTCTTGGTTTACTGCCCTTAATTAGCCAAACCCAAGCGTTAACGGATATTGCGCTTATAGCCGCAGGTGGTATTATGACTGGCAAAGCGATTAACGCGGTACAGCAGGCAGGGGCGCAGTTAGCGCAATTAGGGACGGCATTTTTAACCACTTATGAGAGCGGTATTAATACCACTTATAAAGATGCCTTATTGCAAGCGGCCAATTATAGTAATACCGAGGGTACAAGAGGGCTGACACGATTGACACGTCTGTTCTCTGGTAAGCCTGCGCGCGGATTAATAAATGGCTATCTGCAAACTTACGCTAAGTATGACCCTATTGATGACAACAATACTTTGCCACCTTATCCACAGCTCAATGCTATGACTAAGCCGATGCGAGCTCACGCGAGTAAGTTAGGCGATGCTGACCATTTATCGCTATGGGCGGGGCAAGGTGTGCGACTAGTGCGAGCTGAATCAGTGCAAAGCCTAATGCAACGATTGCTAGATGGCTTAAATGAACCAGCCATACTAATCAGTAAGAAGAAACAGCATTAATAGTGGGGAGGTCACCACATCAAAGGCGACGGCAAAAGGTAGTATGGCTAAATTACGCAGTTGCCTGCCACCATTTCCTACTCTTTGCTCCACGGTACTTTCTGTATATATACTCACCGCATAAGGTCGTGATAAGGCTTGGTATTTTGAGCGTACGATATCTAAGTTACTTACTTGTGGATACACGCCGCCCTTTATAGGTACATTAAAGCAAAAACGCTGCATTGCACTGCGCTTATCACTCTCAGTAGTACACTCCTCTCCCTCATTTTGTAAAAAGAACTCGTAATCAGCGCGCTGTAGCTCGCTTTGTGGTTTGGCATAGGATAACGCCATACTGCCTTGAAAATAACCGTCATTATTTGGCGAATAAAAATCCATATCTTGATCAACTTGGATATGCTCGGCTGAAAGATGCGACAGTAAACCCACCATCTCATTTCCGCCCTGACTTAAAACATAGCTGTTTTTTCCACCCACAATAACCACAGTATTTGAGGGCATATTAGGCAGAGCTTGGGCTGGGCGTCCCAGTGCAACTATTTCATCTGTCATCAGCACCTCTTTATGAG
>NW_027911961.1:0-232 GCF_054177405.1 Leptonychotes weddellii
CTCCTGGCATCTTTTCTTGTCAGTAATTTTTACTATTTAATATTGCTGGGGGTTTGAGGGATTTGGACTAATCCAAGAAAATAACATGATCACAGAAGGCATTGATATACAATAAGTTTATTTGGGCAGCTTTTGGATAAGATTGCATGAGAGAGGAAGTTCCATAGAACAGAGGCTGTCCAAAGGCTATAGAGCTGGGAGTCACTACTCAGAACTGGAAGAAGGCAGGGTA
>NW_027911962.1:0-232 GCF_054177405.1 Leptonychotes weddellii
CTCCTGGCATCTTTTCTTGTCAGTAATTTTTATTATTTAATATTGCTGGGGGTTTGAGGGATTTGGACTAATCCAAGAAAATAACATGATCACAGAAGGCATTGATATACAATAAGTTTATTTGGGCAGCTTTTGGATAAGATTGCATGAGAGAGGAAGTTCCATAGAACAGAGGCTGTCCAAAGGCTATAGAGCTGGGGGTCACTACTCAGAACTGGAAGAAGGCAGGGTA
>NW_027911963.1:0-232 GCF_054177405.1 Leptonychotes weddellii
GTTTGACTTCCCAGGATGGAATTATTCGTACCGACCAGCAAATCTATTGCTCATCTTCCCTGCAAACCTTATTTTCCTTCACTTCTGAGCCTGCACCAAGGCCATTTGCCTTGCTTTAAGGTTTAAGAATTGCTTGCTTTAGGGGTTGACAGATTTAGCAAATAAAAATGCAGGATGCTAATGTAATGTATGGGGATTAACATAAGAATAAAAAAATGCAGGATGCTAATTA
>NW_027911964.1:0-232 GCF_054177405.1 Leptonychotes weddellii
GTTTCTAGATTTAAAGCTGGAAGGTTTTATTTTTTTTTTAAACATAAATTTCTTTTGAAGCATTCCACTTTCACGGGAAAAGGCATTTGTCATAAGTGGCCAGCTTGGTGAATTTTCAGTAGGTACACCCACCCCCCCAGGTAACCAGCTTGGGGTTGAGAGACAGACGTGGCCCGCATCTGTCGAGCACCCCAGCATTCCCACCGCACCCCACAGGGTGGTGGCTGCACGA
>NW_027911965.1:0-232 GCF_054177405.1 Leptonychotes weddellii
ATAAATAAAATAAATCTTAAAAAAAGAGAGAGCGATGTCAGTACGTTTTAAAATAATATGGCACAGGCGCCCGGGTGGCTCAGTCGGTTAAGCGTCTGCCTTCGGCTCAGGTCATGATCCCGGGGTCCTGGGATCGAGCCCCGCGTCGGGCTCCCTGCTCCGCGGGAGGCCTGCTTCTCCCTCTCCCACTCCCCCTGCTTGTGTTCCTGCTCTCACTATCTCTGTCTCTGTC
>NW_027911966.1:0-232 GCF_054177405.1 Leptonychotes weddellii
AAGTCACTGATGATTTTTTTTTTTTTTTGATGAATGAATGAATGAATGAATAAGGCCTTTTCTCCTTGCAGAGCTCCTTGCATACTTTAATCTCGCCATCATCTTATGAAACACACCTACTTCTTTCTCCATTTTTAGGTAGTTTTAAAATGAGAACCAATGAGGCTGCTTTTGTTCTGGTATGCCCCGTCCTCATGCATTCCCAGCCCCCAGGGCCATGTGGTCAGAGTCT
>NW_027911967.1:0-232 GCF_054177405.1 Leptonychotes weddellii
AGCAAGTTACTTCCATTTCAAAACCTATTTGCTGGGCGCCTGGGTGGCTCAGTTGGTTGAGCGACTGCCTTCAGCTCAGGTCATGATCCCAGGGTCCTGGGATCGAGTCCCGCATCGGGCTCCCGGCTCGTCGGAGAGCCTGCTTCTCCCTCTCCCACTCCCCCTGCTTGTGTTCCCTCTCTCGCTGTGTCTCTCTCTGTCAAATAAATAAATAAAATCTTTAAAAAAAAAA
>NW_027911968.1:0-232 GCF_054177405.1 Leptonychotes weddellii
CTCCTGGCATCTTTTCTTGTCAGTAATTTTTATTATTTAATATTGCTGGGGGTTTGAGGGATTTGGACTAATCCAAGAAAATAACATGATCACAGAAGGCATTGATATACAATAAGTTTATTTGGGCAGCTTTTGGATAAGATTGCATGAGAGAGGAAGTTCCATAGAACAGAGGCTGTCCAAAGGCTATAGAGCTGGGAGTCACTACTCAGAACTGGAAGAAGGCAGGGTA
>NW_027911969.1:0-232 GCF_054177405.1 Leptonychotes weddellii
CTCCTGGCATCTTTTCTTGTCAGTAATTTTTACTATTTAATATTGCTGGGGGTTTGAGGGATTTGGACTAATCCAAGAAAATAACATGATCACAGAAGGCATTGATATACAATAAGTTTATTTGGGCAGCTTTTGGATAAGATTGCATGAGAGAGGAAGTTCCATAGAACAGAGGCTGTCCAAAGGCTATAGAGCTGGGGGTCACTACTCAGAACTGGAAGAAGGCAGGGTA
>NW_027911970.1:0-232 GCF_054177405.1 Leptonychotes weddellii
ACACACCCAGTGCTCATCTAGCAAGTGCACTTCTTTTTTTTTTTTTTTAAAGATTTTATTTATTTATTTGAGACAGAGAGAATGAGAGAGACAGAGAGCACATGAGAGGGGGGAGGGTCAGAGGGAGAAGCAGGCTCCCTGCTGAGCAGGGAGCCCGATGCGGGACTCGATCCAGGGACTCCAGGATCATGACCTGAGCTGAAGGCAGTCGCTTAACCAACTGAGCCACCCA
>NW_027911971.1:0-12840 GCF_054177405.1 Leptonychotes weddellii
CCGATGTTTATAGCAGCAATGTCCACAATAGCCAAGCTGTGGAAAGAGCCAAGATGTCCATGGACAGATGAATGGATAAAGAAGAGGTGGTATATATATACAGTGGAATATTATGCAGCCATCAAAAGGAATGAGATCTTACCATTTGCAACGACGTGGATGGAACTGGAGGGTATTATGCTGAGTGAAATAAGTCAAACAGAGAAAGACATGTATCATATTACCTCACTGATATGAGGAATTCTTAATCTCAGGAAACAAACCGAGGGTTGCTGGAGTTGTGGGTGGGGTGGGAGGGATGGGGTGACTGGGTGATAGACACTGGGGAGGGTATGTGCTCCTGGTAAGCGCTGTGAATTGTGGAAGACTCTTGAATCTCATATCTGTACCTCTGAAACAAATAATGCAATATATGTTAAGAAAAAAAAAAGAATATAGTAGGAGGGGAAGAATGAAGGGGGGAATCGGAGGGGGAGACGAACCATGAGAGACGATGGACTCTGAAAAACAAACTGAGGGTTCTAGAGGGGAGGGTGGTGGGAGTATGGGTTAGCCTGGTGATGGGTATTGAAGAGGGCACGTTCTACATGGAGCACTGGGTGTTGTGCACAAACAATGAATCATGGAACACTACATCAAAAACTAATGACGTAATGTATGGTGATTAACATAACAATAAAAAATTTTTTAAAAAAGCAGATGCTACTGGATGGGGAGAAGTATCAGGAGTAATTTTGACATCGTGTAATGGAAAATTCCAAATAACTGGCTTAAACAAGATAGAAAATTATTTTTATCTAACATCAAAGAAGTGTGGAGATAGACAATCCAAAGTCTGGTGTGGCTGCTCCAGGGTTATTAGATACCCAGACTCCTATTGTTCAGAAACACTATCCTAGCATAAGCTTCCATTCTCAAAGTTACCTCATGGCCCAACATGGCTGCTGCAACATCACCCATCACATCTGTATTCTGGGAGGCTGCAGGAAGGGAAGGGAAGGCAAAAAGATATCCTGCCCCCTTAAGTCAGTGCTCTTTAAGGAACTTTTCTACAAGTCCCCCCAATGATTTCTTTTGTATCATTTTGCCTGGAACTTTGTCAGATAGCTAGCTATTCCTCAAGCTTCAAGGAAGCAGTTTTGTTTCATGCGTGAGAATCAAGTTCTAGGTACCTCTTGAGTGCTGAGCCTCCCTATTTGGCTTCCAATGCCTGTCTGAACTTCTATCCTAGCTCTAGCCTTGACTTTTAGCTTTGTCCATCAGAACTAAGTCTTGACCCTGAAGTCTAGATCAGGTAAGTGGTGGTGGCATGACATTATCTCTTTGTTTTCATCTGACTTTTTCTTCTAAAATGGGATCCTGGGGGCACCTGGGTGGCTCAGCTGGTTAAGTGTCTGCCTTTGGCTCAGGTCATGATCCCAGGGTCCTGGGATCAAGTCCCGCACCAGGCTCCTTGCTCAGCAGGGAGCCTGCTTCTCCCTCTCCCTCTGCCTGCCACTCCCCCTGCTTGTGCTCTCTCTCTGTCTCTCTGACAAATAAATAAATAAAATATTTAAAATAAAATAAAATGGGATCCTGCTTTAGGAACTCATTTCATTAACTTATATGTACCTTCTTGACCTAAAATCTGGACTCATACTGAGGATCATTGCTACCTAGAACCCCTTCCAACTTAACCTACACTCCAACCCCAGACTAGAGTCCTCAAGCATTAATTTCTGTTCAGATCACACTAGAGTTGGCTTTGCCCTCTTCCTTGTCCTCAGCATCAAGTGAATTCCATTATTCAACTTGTTCAGGCTGGTCTACCTGTTGTGGCATGGACAAGTGAAAACAAAAAGCAGGGAGACACGGGCCTCAAGAGGTACCTAGAATTTGATTCTCACCCATGAAACCAAACTGTTCCCCTGTTGCCATCGAGCTCACTGAGTGGCCAGGGCCATGCTGTTCAGATATATCCAGATCACATCTCTCTTCTCTACGTGGCCTCCAGGAATTCTAGATTCTCTTCCCCTTCTGCTGTTGCTGTTAGATGTTGTCCTTCGAGACATTTTTGCCTCTTCTACTGGCTCATGTTGTTCCATGTTGAAAAAGAAAATACAGAGAATTCTCTGACTCTGTCTGAAACTACTTCTAGTTCGGTCTCTACTGATCACTATTCCTGGAAAACACAGGATCTTCAACAGGGGCACTCATCTTCTAATGTGAACATTTTCTACTAATGCCTTCTGCAAAAATTCCTGAGCAACAATATGTAACACGGTTATACAGTAAATAGAAGTTAGTTAATGTTTAGCCTTTTATTTAATAATGAGTGTCATTATAATGGAAAAAGCATAATTGCCAAGCTTATGTATTATTCACCTATCATGTTCTCGTTTGCATCTCAATGCCCAGCACTTCAAGGGCATCCAATAAATGTTTACTAAAAGAATAAATAAATGAATGAGTGAACGATAATATTTGCTCTCATTTGTTCATGCCACAGGGACTCTAAGTCCACGGGTCACGATGCCATAGCTTCACATTACCATTCAACAGAAGACACCCTCTAAAGTACAGTTTTAAGATCTAGCACATGGGTCAGCAAGCTTCCTGTAAAGGGTCAGATAGTAAATATTTCAGACTCTGTGGGCCATATGGTCTTTGTTGTAACTGCTCAAGCTGCTATGGAAGCCCCAACAGGGCCAAAGACAGTATATAAACAAGTGAACATGGCTATATTCCAACGAAACTTTTCACGTTGCTACAAAATATTATTCTGCTATTCTCCCTCTGATTTGTTTAACCATCTAAAAATGTAAAACCTGTTCTTAGCTCCCTAGCTGTACAAAAACAGGTGGCAGGCCACATTTGGCCATGGGTCATCGTTTGCCAACCCCAGATCTAGAATACAGTTGTCAGTCTTTAGTGTAACATAAAAACTACCAGGATTCTTTTTAAAATACAGATTTCCAGACTCTGCAGCCCTGGGAATCCATTTCCGCCGTAGGGATGGAGGACGGCACAGAAATCTGCATTTTTAGAAAGCAAGTGATTTTGGTATAAAAATTGGATCATACTATGAGAAAACCAACCATTTTAATTAAAGCAGGTTAGGCAGCCGAAACAAATGGACCCCAAAATCTTAGTGGCTTAATACAATAGAAGTTTATTACATAAGAGTTCTGGGTAGCTATTCAACTCATGGGTCACGCTCCTCCACACACATAGACAAGGCCCAGGTTCTCATGAGTTCCAAAGTCACCTTGGAAATTGACATCCATAAGCAGGCAGGAAATTAAGCCTTTGGGGCAAAGCATGTGGGAGGTTAATATGGGCCAGGCTTGGAAGAGATATGTGTCATTACCACTCCATTTCACTGGAGAGAAATTGGTGGCTGGTCTTACTCAACTAGAAAGAGGGTAGGAGAGGTGGTCTAGCTGGTGCCCAAGAAGAATGAAAGAACTAGCTAGTGACCCTCTCCCCTGAGCTAAGAGAAACAGCTAACTGCTGAAGGTCTGCCTGTGTTTAAGCCTGGTAAGCTATTCCAATGGGCAACAGAAGATGCAGGTTTTAGACCCAGCTCTACTATTTCCAAGCCATGGGAACTTGGCCTCAGCTTCCTAATCTGAAAAATAAGAATAACCACTCCTCCTTCCCTCCTTTACTAAATTGTGAAGCTCACTGCAAACCCCGTGCACATGTGAGGACTAAGGAATTCAGCTCTGATTGTGGGGTCTGGTAGGGGAGTCTACCTGAGGAAGCTGGGGATCAGGTGCTTCAGTTCACTCTAGGGAGTGGTTCTCAAAGTGGGGTCCCCAGATTAGCAGCAACAGTACCACCAGGGAAGTTGTTCAAATTGCAAATTCTCAGGCCCCATCCAAAACCAACTCAATAGAAATTCAGGGGGTGGGGCCCTACAATCTGTGTTTTAACAAACCCACCCAGTGATCCTTATGCACACTCAGGTTTGAGAATCTCTGTCCCTAACCCCCCAAGCTGTTCTCTGTACGAAGATAAAGGAGGGAGGACTCTCCTCCCTCCTCCAAGTGGCTGGGGACCCCTGAAGACTCCTTGCTCTGTGACAGTTTCATGTAGCAGCCCCAATGAACAAGAGTGACACCCACTCACCATCCTCTTGGAGCCCTGAGCTGCATCCATCCTTCTGATTGCAGGGGCTGAAGAATAGCTCATTTTCCAAAGACCTAATTACATAATGAGGCCTTCATGCCTGTGGAGCTTCTTCCAAATTGTGCAGCCAGGAGCTGGCTCTGAGATCAACTGGTTGGGGGCCTCATTTGAATACTAAGACAAGAGGTCAACACACTCTGTGGCCAAAAGTGCTGTCTGCAGAGGTGGCCTTTCTAGCTTCCCCTTCTACCCCAACTGAGCAGCATGCTAATCTTAATTACGGTGGGGACCAGCATATGTGGGCCTAGGAATGCAAGCTGTGGCCACGTCATTGGGGATGTGCTGGCGCTTCTGGTCCCAGGGTCTTCCCAGGAGGGCTGCCCTTCTGTCTCCATGAGCTCAGCATTCACAGGTGGCACAGGGTTGGGAAAGGCCTGAGCTATAGGTCCAAAACCTGACCCAGCTGCTGAGCAGCTGGGCAAAACTCCTCGAGCTGCTGAATTTTCCTGAGTCTTATATGAGAAACAGAATGATAATCCTTGTCTCATAGGGCTGTCCAAAAACTCAATAAAAATTAATTTCTTCAAGCGCTTGGCCCAGCACCTCCTGTCACCAGGGCAGTCTTTTCACTCCTGCTATGATAAATGGGTGAGTGACGTAGAGTTTTCTCAACCTCTACATATGCTTTTTGTCTGTCTCAAATACTTCCCATGCTTGTCCCCCACTTCTGGTCAACTCCTACTCTTCTGTCAATTCTCATCTTAGGAATCACTTTCTCCAGGGCACCTGGGTGGCTCAGTCAGTTAAGCAGTTGCCTTTGGCTCAGGTCATGATCTCGGGGTCCTGGGATCGAGCCCCGTGTTGGGCTCCCTGCTCAGTTGTGAGTCCGCTTCTCCCTCTGACCCTCCCCCCCGTTCATGTTTGCACACTCTCTCTCGCTCTCTCTCAAATAAATAAATAAATAAAATCTTTTAAAAAAAAAGAATCACTTTCTCCAGGCAGTGTTGCCTGATCACTACCTCCACCCCAGGTCTCCGTTAATTTCCCCTTCTCTGGAATCCCATTTCCTCCTGATCTTTCCTGGCCTAGCACTAACTGTACTGTCCAATTCCCCCTACACTGTGAGCTCTGAGCACACAGAAAACTCATCTGCTTCCTTCACGAGGGTAGCCCCAAGCCTGGCAAACAGTGGGTGTACAGTAAACATTGAATAAATAAAAGAACAGTAGATATGCAGTAAGTGTCAAATGAATGAATGAATCTTACCAGGGCCCAGGCAGTGATCGGGATAAATTCAATCCGATTTGGCAAATGTTTACAAAACTTCTACTATTTATCAAGAGCTGTTATGGGGAGCAGAGGAAACCAAGATAGATAGAAAACAGTCCCTACATTCAAACAATTTATCATCTTAAGAGCTGTGCGTGTAAGCAATGTAAGGCACGTCCTGGGAGGAAGAAGCCCGGGCCATTGAACAGCCCATCTCCCAACCCTGCTCCCGTGGCCGATAACAAATCCTGCCCCAGAATTTCTCAGGACAGCCTGCAGTGGAGACCTAGGCACTGGCCTACCCTCTTCTGCTCCGATGAGCTTTGGCTCTGGGCTGCCCCTCTAGTTCTGCTTCTCAAATTTGTGTACATAGGCTTTAGTGTTTTCTGTTTTCTCTGCCACCGGCTGAAACTCTGCATATACCCATACTCACCCCTACACACATGAACACATACACGTCCTTCCTGCTCCCAAGCAAGGTTAATAAGATGCAGCCCCTTCTTTCAGGCTGCTATGGGCAACACATACACACTAGCATCCATGGCTCAAGTGCCCATTCTGCTGTACACTGAGGTAGGGGCATGTGTGGGGAGGAGGCAGGGAGAAAGGACAGTGGTGAATAGAGACGTGGCCTCTGCCCCAAATAATTATGCCAAGAGGTTGACACCCTGGCTAATGCTATGTAATCAGGGGAGCTGGCGTGTGGGCAGAGTCCAGGAGGAGGAGTGACAATTGAGCAGAGGTCAGAGAGTGGATAGGGAGGGGGTCACCAGGCCCACCAGGGAAAGCTGAAAAGGAGAATGTTCCCTGCAGAACAGCCTGGCTTGGCCCTCGAGTGAGAAAGAATCCAGAGCACTTGGAAGGGAGAGCATATGCAGAGAGGATGGGGGAGACCACTGGGTATGGGTATGGAGGGGCAGAAGGTGTGACAGACCCTGGTGAGGGTTTGGGATGTTAGCCCAAGAGCCATGGAAAGTCATGGAGGATTTTAAGCAGGGGGTGACTTGGTCAGGTTTGCACACTGGCTGTAGTGACCACAAGAAAACCAGTGAGAAGGCTCTTGCTGTGGTCCAGGGAGGAGATGGGTGATCACCACTAGAAAATTGCTGTGGGGAAATAGAGATGGGGATGAATGAATTTTAAGGTGCCCATGGACCATCACTGGGAGAGTCTCAACAGACCCATGGTACACATGAGAAGTACAACCTCGATGGAGACCCTGTAAGTAGCTAGAGTGTCCTGAAGAGCAAGTAATTCACAGATGAATTAAATTCACCTCAACACTCAATTCCAAGGTCCAAAGCGCTAAGAAGCATAAAAGGGGATCAAAAGCCTATGGAAGTCCTAGGAAGAGGAGGTGAGTCCGGGCTTGAGAATAAGGAAAAGGAGGAAGTGACATTGGGCTGGGCTTCAAAGAACAGATGAGAAGGGGTGGAAGTTGTGGGGCAAAAGGTGCTACGGTGGTGATGGGTGTGCTCAGGGCATGATCGTGGAGAGCGAATGGTGCAGGTGACCTAAGTGCTTGAACAGAAATAGCTAACAGTGGAAGGATTTAGAGCAGAAAGTGTCTCAAATCCCCAAATGAGGAGATTGTTATAGATGTTATTTCATAGATGTGGGGAACCATTCAATCAAATGTAATTATTGAGCCTGTATTTTGTGCCAGCATTGTGCTGGGCTCTGGGAATGCAATATCAGGGTTTTTAAGGAGCTTAAAGTCCAGTGGGGAAGCAGACTTGTAAGTGGGAGGTGGACATGTAAGTGGGAGGGAGATGTGTAAGTGGGAGGGAGATGTGTAAGTGGGAGGGAGATGTGTAAGTGGGAGGGGGATGTGTAAGCTGTTAACTCCAAAGGAAGTGAGAGGCTTGACTTGGTCCTTGAAGAATAAGGACGAGTGCACCAGACAGACCCCATGGAAGAGAAGGTAAGGGACTGTGGAAAGAGTAGGAAAGGGAACAGGGAAGAGACTCCAACAGCTGGAAGAGAAAATGCAGGCATGGAGGCAGGAGAACTGCCTGGTGAGTGTGAGTTGCTGCAGAGTGCTGAGGTGTATCTTGAACAGAAAGCACCTGGGGAAGTGTTTGAAGCCAGAGAAGGAGGCAGACAGGAACCATTCATGGAGGACATCACAAGATTTCCTCCAGTCTTGGGAAGTTCTCCTGGAAATGGCTGGGAGGAGGTTGGAGAAGAGGAAAGAATCCAGAGGCAAGGCTCTCTCACAGGGTTTTGAGCAGTAGAGTTAGACAGTAACTGAACTACAGACCAATGGGGCCAGAAGGGTCTTATGAGATCATCTTCTCTGAATCTTTCCATCTTAGGGAAGCAGGGAGAATTCCATCAATCAGCCGAGACCTCAGTGTGAGTGGGAAAAGCTGGCTGGTAGGGATAGAAGAGATTAGGGAGGAGAGCTCTGAAAGGGTCCAGGCGAGTGGTCATGGAGCATGATGGGCAGACGCCAAGGCATCTCACTCTTCAGTTCAGTGTGTGTTGGATAGACGGTGAGGGAGGGGCTGATCAGACATTTCCCAAGACCTATTGTTCCCGAAGAGAAGATGAGCACCAATAAATGAGACAGGCACCCTAGGAGAAAGAATGGGTTGCAGGAAAGATTGGTTCTAGGCGTGCCGATTCTGATCCTTGTGTGCCTACAAGATGTCCACATGGCAGTAAAGTTGGAGATTGGGGCGGCTACAGATAGAGACTGAGGAGCCATATCCGGGGGCTGTAGTGGGAGTGGCAGGAGCAGAGGGGCTCACACAGGGAGATAGGATGAGGGCACAGGATGAAAGCTGGAGGGGAGGGCCATATAGGAGACTGAGGGGGAGGCATCACAAAGGTACTGCAGAAGGAAGAAGATGGCATTAAGGACCAAACTGCACAAACTTGTTACACAGTCACTGGTGAACAACAGTTCCAGACCCCAGGTGCTCCAACCTTTCACTCGTCATCCTCCCTGGCACCCCATGCCACCCCTAGTGTCCCCTTCTCCCTGATCTGAGTGCAAGAATAAAGAAATCCTCCAGAAAAGCCCTAAAACACCCCAGGACCATAAATGCAGGGCGCCAGCCCTCCCGAGACTTTGATTTCCCATGGAAATTTTCTCTGAGAAATAAAGTTGCATTATAAATGCATTTGACAGGCTCCACAATCCAACATTTTGCAATCATTGGAAGAGCTTGAAGGCAGGGAAAATATGAGCCTTCAGCTGCTAAGAGGTAGGGGGTTGCTCGGAGCGAAGATGCCACCAGGACAGAGTGAGCTCAGGACTTTGGGGGCTGTGGGGCCATGTAACAGAGATAAGATTGATCAGGAGAGGTTGAGAGCCCACTAGACTTGTGCCAAAAGATCTCCACCTGGGGGCTATGTTTTCTGAATGGCTTAGTATGGCAGCCTGAGAGGAGATGGTGTTTTGGAGGGGAGAGTTCCAGGCAGGCTTTGACCTCCTTGGCCTTACATTTGCAGTGGGGCAAGTCATGGCATCCACACACCTGGTCAGTCTCCAATAGCCAGTGGGCCATTGGAAGTGGGGAGGGCCTGCAGGCAGAGAGGAGAGCAGAGGAAGTGGGCTAACTATATAATTGAACACCCCATGCCAACTCTGTAAAAGCGATCTTGGTATTTGTTTCATTTTCCTGATACAGATACTGAGGCTTAAAGAGCTCAATTAAGTATTTTGTCAAGTCAAGTAGTTAATAAGTAACAGGACCAAGATTTGAATCCAGAGCTTTAGGACACCCAAGTCTACGCTGTTTTCAGCACTACAAGGCAAGCAGAAAGTCCTTATACCAGGAACGAGGGAGATCCAGAGAGTTTGAAGACTTGAAGTCACCCTCCCCCACCACCAAATTATGGTGAAATCTCATATGGATGGGCTTTTTTTTTTTTTTTTCAGAGAGAAGCTGTAACATCGTAAGATTCTTAGTGTTTTATGACTCGTGGGAGGCTCGGAGTTGCCGAGGTCCTGAGATGCAGAGAGAAGTTAGGATTACGAATTTCATGAGGGGCTGTTCTTTAACTGTCTCAGCATAGGTGCTAGTCACAGTCCCAGCCTGCCTGGGCTTAGAGCTGGGCAGCAGGACATCAAGACGCTCATCAAGATGGCATATAACTAGGAACTCAATGTATGTCTTGGACACAGCACCTCAGTGCTGAGGGTGATGATGAGAAGCGGGCAGAACCCAAGAAGACTCAGTAAGAAGATGGATCTTCACCTAGATTTTGAAGAATGGATGGGACGTGGGCAAATTTCCCATCACTTGAAACACTGGCATTCCACAAGCTCGACGGAGGGTTTTCACCACTAAAATAGAATAATAGAAGTTTCAATTCTCAGGACACATTAGCTTAATGGGTAAAATTTGTTCAATATTGAGCTCTTTTCTTCATAAACTGTTCTTAAACTTTGGGTGCCTGCTCCCACCTGTCTGCGAGTGAGTGCTGTGGGTGACACAGAGAATAAACAAGTGGAAATAAATGCTAATGGGAAACCAGGAATGTGTTTTCTTCCAAATATTTTATGGGTGATTATTCCTTTTTTTGAGTTGCAGAGAGCTGCGTACATATAATGCAGCCATATTTCCTGCTCGAAAAATCGTTCCAAATCTGAATGATAGAATTAAATATGTCAATATTTCATGGCATTTCACAAAGAAAACTGAGACTTCTGGGAGCTCCACCATCTAAACCACTTTGAAAGCCAGGGGGATGCCCTGGGGTGGGGTGGCAGCTGGAGACCATTCTAAATGACGGGCACAGAAGGGACTAGTTTTTGCAGAGGTGGGGCTGAATGCAGCCTGGCAGGGACAGATGTCAGCCTGGGTACATGAAAAGCTACTTTTTAACTTCCAGGAGCCATATGAGTGGTAACCTCTAGTGCTAGGTGCAGAGCAATTCTATGACCCAGAAGAGCTGACTCCCAGGCCAGTGCTCCCCAATCCCCAGCCTGTCCCAATTCCCCTCCATCAGAAATCACAGACCCATGTGCTATAGTGGAATGCAATGCACACTTTGTTTGGCCCTCCTGTGTTTTACAGAATTTTTAAAATTACTTACCAAAAATTTTAAACAGGACTATTTTACATAAAAATCCAGATTCCTGGCTTTTCTTTAAAAATCAGAAGAGAAGACAACAGTGAGTGTTCATTCTCCTATGACAACAATAGATACCAGTGAGAAGCAGCTGTTGCCCTTAGCAGACCTTGGGCTCCTCACTACTCAAAGTGTGGTCCGTGGACCAGCAGCTTGAGCATCACCAGGGAGCTTGTCAGAAACGCAGAAGCTCAGGCCCCACCCCACTTCAGACCTATTGAATCAGAATCTTCATTGTAACAGGTGATTTGTTTGCATATCCAAGATTGAGAAGCACTGATCTGGTTCCCCCCCTCCCAGCTGTGGCCCAGCCTGCTTCTCTTGTTTACCTCCCTGATCTGGTCTGAGGACACAAGATATCCTGCTCTAGATGGTGTTCACTCTTACACAAGTTACCCCCTAAAACCCACCCCCTTGACCATTACCGTGAAGCCTCCAGAAAGAAGAGTCTAATGTGAACGCGAGACCTTCTGGCCACTCCTCTAGGGCCCACACCCTATTCAGCCCTACCCCCACTAAAAGCCCAAGGCCCTTCCATGTCCCTCATGATGGAACCCCATCTCCTCAGGGCTCTGCACATCTGCTAATCTCACCCAACTTCCTAGCCCTCCCCTGCCTTGTGCTGTGCCCTCTATAGTTCACAGTCTATGGGCAGAAGAGACCCTGACAACTACAATCCTTCTCTGAATATTTCCCTCACCGCATCCTCAATGAAGCCCATTTCAACACTTTCACCTTCGCTTCTACCTGTACTTGAGAGCTGAAAGATCTCCTCCCTGCTCCCAAGTGCTGCCTCCTAACGGTGCATATTCCCCACTAACACATGCATGCACCTGCCCTCATGCATACGTCTATGCACAGCTCCTTGGAGATCCGTGCAGCCTTCCTTGTTGCCCCGACCTCAGTCAGAGCCACTCACTGTCTCTGTGTCCTCTCTAACATCCATATCCTTACTCACAGCGACTTCAGAATCCACCTGGATGGTCTGCCCTTGCTGCCTCTGTTACCGAGCTCCACGGTCACAATCTTGACCCTATCATTGCCAATGGCTGGGTCACCTTTGAGAAATCTTGACTTTAAGTATCCCCTCTGATGACTTCTTATCCTACTGGCTCACTCACAGCCAGTGCTCAGATGACCCCTCCCCCTTGTCGCCCCAGCCATCCCCTGAGTTTTCTGTGATTGCATGTTTTATAGTTGCAATCACTCTCTACCAAACACCTGTAATTCCATTGCCACCTCTGCGTCTTCTTACCTCGTGGGGCAGGCCCTAAGCATGATTAGATCTTGCTGCAAGGTACCAGAGGAAAGCGCCCGTTCATGGGCTAACTGGTCCAGCTTTATATTCATGGCCAGAAATCCCAAAGTGGCAGTCAGTGTTGCCTGGAAATCCTGTTACCCTCTCCAAGTAAGGTCACTTGCCTATTCTTTGAAATAACTATTCACACCTCCCAGTCTCTACTCAAAACTCCTACATCCTTCCCACCCCTGCCCCCCGAAAATACGCACGCACAACAGCCGCGGTCTTTATCCCATGCTCGAATGCAATTTGAGGAAAGTACGTAGACACTCTCTCAGATTTCCATACTGAAGAGACGCTCTCCTGAACTCATCTTCTCTGCGCCCCTCTTGTTTCGATGGGTGAAGTGTCTGCGCTACTTTCAAAGGCCACCCCTCCCCCTGTGCCCCGGAGGCCATTATCTCTCCTTTCCCAAAGAGCTGGGCCCTGCGACGCAATCCCACCACTCCTCCGGCATCATTTCCCTCTATCACTAAACGTGTTCACAAATCTACCTGCAGCACAAACGACCCCACTCAACCCTTCAGCCCCTACTCCTCTTCTCTCTTCCCCTTCACAGCAATGCTTTCTTTCTTTCTTTTTTTAATTTTTTAATTTTTTTTTTATTCTTTTGTTAATCCCCATACATTACATCATTAGTTTTAGATGAAGTGTTCCATGATTCATTGTTCGTGCACAACACCCAGTGCTCCATGCAGAATGTGCCCTCCTCAATACCAACCACCAGGCCAACCCATCCTCCCATCCCCCTCCCCTCAAGAACCCTGTTTGTTTTTCAGAGTCCATCGTCTCTCATGGTTCGTCTACCCCTCCGATTTCCCCTGCTTCATCCCTCCCCTCCTGCTACCTTCTTCTTCTTCTTTTTTTTTTCCTTAACATATATTGCATTATTTGTTTCAGAGGTACAGATCTGAGATTCAACAGTCTTGCACAATTCACAGCGCTTACCAGAGCACATACCCTCCCCAGTGTCTATCACCCAGTCACCCCATCCCTCCCACCCCACCCCCCACTCCAACAACACTCAGTTTGTTTCCTGCGATTAAGAATTCCTCATATCAGTGAGATCA
>NW_027911972.1:0-1432 GCF_054177405.1 Leptonychotes weddellii
ATTTTTCTATTTTTTTGAATGAGGCTTGGATGGCTATGTATTTCCCCCTTAGGACCGCCTTTGCAGTATCCCATAGGTTTTGGACCGATGTGTTTTCGTTCTCATTGATTTCCATGAATTGTTTAAGTTCTTCTTTGATTTCCTGGTTGACCCAAACATTCTTGAGCAGAGTGGTCTTTAGCTTCCAAGTGTTTGAATTTCTGACAAATTTTTTCTTGTGATTGAGTTTCAGTTTTAAAGCATTGTTGTCTGAGAATATGCAGGGAATAATCTCAGTCTTTTGGTATCAGTTGAGACCTGATTTGTGACCCAGTATGTGGTCTATTCTGGAGAAAGTTCCACGTGCACTCGAGAAGAATGAGTATTCTGCTGTTTTAGGGTGGAATGTTCTGTAAATATCTATGAGGTCCATCTGGTCCAGTGTATCATTCAAAGCTCTTGTTTCCTTGTTGATTTTCTGCTTAGATGATCTGTCCATTGCTGAGAGTGGAGTATTGAGGTCTCCTACAATTAACATATTGTTATCAATATGACTCTTTATTTTGGTTAACCATTGGTTATGTAGATGGCTGCTCCTATGTTGGGGGCATAGATATTTACAATTGTTAGATCTTCTTGTTGGCTAGACCCTTTAAGAATGATATAGTGTCCTTCTGTGTCTCTAATTACAGACTTTAGTTTAAAATCTGATTTGTCTGATATAAGAATCGCTACCCCAGTTTTCTTTTGAGGTCCGCTGGCATGGAGGATGGATCTCCATCCCTTCACTTTCAATCTGGATGTATCTTTAGGCTCAAAATGAGTCTCTTGTAGGCAGCATATGGATGGGTCCTGTCTTTTTATCCCATCTGCAACCCTGTGCCGTTTTATGGGAGCATTTACGCCATTCACGTTGAGAGTGATTATTGAAAGATATGAATTAATTGTCATCATGTTGCCTGTGAAGAAATTATTTTTATAGATTGTCCCTGTAAATTTCTGTTGTATATCACTCTTGGGATATACTCTTTTATAGAACCCCCCTTAATATTTCTTGCAGGGCCGGCTTAGTGGTCACATATTCTTTCAGTTTCTGCCAGTTGTGGAAGCTCTGCATCCTTCCATCCATTCTAAATGAAAGCCTTGCCAGATAAAGTATTCTTGGCTGCATGTTCTTTTCATTTAGTACCCTGAACATGTCTTGCCAGGCCTTTCTGGCTTGCCAGGTCTCTGTGGATAGGTCTGACGTTATTCTGATGTTCCTCCCTCTGTATGTAAGGAATCTCTTCCCCCTAACTGGCCTTATGATGGTTTCCTTGGTTCTAAGATTTGCAAGTTTTACTATGACATGCCGGGGTGTTGGCCTGTTTTCCTTGATCTTGGGAGGGGTCCTCTCTGCCTCTAGGATGCGAATGTTTGTTTCATTCCCCAGATTAGGGAAGTTCTCAGCTAC
>NW_027911973.1:0-232 GCF_054177405.1 Leptonychotes weddellii
CCAAAAAATACTTGGAATAGGGTCCCTCTTTCGGGGACTGTGATGAGGGCAAATGGCTAGTAAAATTTGCCTCATTATTTCAAATATGGTTTGAGCTGTGACCATAAGCTGGTATGGCTTGGGAAAACTTGACTTACACTCAAATATACTTCTAAACAAGGTAACAGACTCTCAATTTTAGTGTTACTAAGTTTCATCTTCCTCACATGTTCTCATCTTGAGTACTCCCAAA
>NW_027911974.1:0-232 GCF_054177405.1 Leptonychotes weddellii
GAGGCGCGTGGACCGTATCTTGTGCCGCTCTCAAGTCCAAGAAAGAAGCACAGAGGCCTCCGGGGCGCGTCTAGATTCCCGAACTTCTAAAAACATCCCACATGCTTCCAGGGAAGAAAGGAAGGCGGAGAAGGACATGGAGCTTGTCCAGGGAGCGAACATCAGCCCCTCCCCGCGCGACTCCGCGGGCCGCCTGTGCGGGGTCGGGGGCTCGTGGCCCTCCCCTCCTGGC
>NW_027911975.1:0-232 GCF_054177405.1 Leptonychotes weddellii
GAGGCGCGTGGACCGTATCTTGTGCCGCTCTCGAGTCCAAGAAAGAAGCACAGAGGCCTCCGGGGCGCGTCTAGATTCCCGAACTTCTAAAAACATCCCACATGCTTCCAGGGAAGAAAGGAAGGCGGAGAAGGACATGGAGCTTGTCCAGGGAGCGAACATCAGCCCCTCCCCGCGCGACTCCGCGGGCCGCCTGTGCAGGGTCGGGGGCTCGTGGCCCTCCCCTCCTGGC
>NW_027911976.1:0-232 GCF_054177405.1 Leptonychotes weddellii
GTTTCTAGATTTAAAGCTGGAAGGTTTTATTTTTTTTTTAAACATAAATTTCTTTTGAAGCATTCCACTTTCACGGGAAAAGGCATTTGTCATAAGTGGCCAGCTTGGTGAATTTTCAGTAGGTACACCCACCCCCCCAGGTAACCAGCTTGGGGTTGAGAGACAGACGTGGCCCGCATCTGTCGAGCACCCCAGCATTTCCACCGCACCCCACAGGGTGGTGGCTGCACGA
>NW_027911977.1:0-232 GCF_054177405.1 Leptonychotes weddellii
AATCAAAAACACCATTCTCCCCGTTGACTGTTTCCTCCCAGGCTTACTTTCTTCTCTTTCCTATCAAGTCTGGACCCACAGTCCAAGCTTTCTCAAACTAGAAGCCTCAGCTCCTTCCAACCTGGTCCCTTTTTGCAGCGTCTCCACTAAAAAATTCCAACTCCTGGAGAACTCCAGCCCTCTGCTCACGCTGTCCTTTCCTGCTGGAAAATATCAGACAAATCTGTGCCTC
>NW_027911978.1:0-232 GCF_054177405.1 Leptonychotes weddellii
AAAACTCTAAAAATCATAAATTAAAAATGACAGAAGCCTTCATCTAATCCTTTGAAAAATATACCTCTATCTCAGTCAGTTCAGGCTATTATAACAAAAATACCATCGACCGGGTGGCTTAAACCACAGGCATTCATTTCTCACAGTTTTGGAGGCTGGGAAGTCTAAGATAAAGGTCCTGGCAGATCCACTGTCTGGTAACATCCTGCTGTCCTGACTTGTATCTTCTTCA
>NW_027911979.1:0-232 GCF_054177405.1 Leptonychotes weddellii
CCTGGCCCGTCATAGAGGGCTGCTCAGAGGTTGCCCCAGAGGCTTCAACAATGGGATCAGAGGAGCTGGGCTGGCCAACCCAGTTCACCACTTTCTGGCCATGTGACCTTGGACAGTCCTCTCTTCTCTCTGAGCAGCACTTTCCTCATGTGTGAAATGGGGACAATAAGAGTTCCTCCATCTTTGGATTTTCACAAAGATTAAGTTAATGTGTGCCTGTTAGCTGCTGCAG
>NW_027911980.1:0-232 GCF_054177405.1 Leptonychotes weddellii
CCCCCCAGATTCTTCCTCACCGGCACCCACAAAGCACTGGGCTGACTGGTGATATCGAGAAACTTGGAGCCCACTGGCAACTCTGGTCTCATCAGCACCCAAGTCCAGAGCATTATTTTTTGAGTCCTCCCTTTGCAGATTCTCTTGGATGTGCTTCTTCCTTGCTTGTCATGTTAATAGTGGAATTCTTTACTCCAAACAATGGCGAGAGCCTTCTAGCTGTCTTCTTGGC
>NW_027911981.1:0-232 GCF_054177405.1 Leptonychotes weddellii
AAGTGAGGTCACTTTTTGAAGATTCTGTTACCCGGGCCCCTCCTTTCAATCAGACTTATCCAAAGTGCCCTATGGGCTGTTCACTGCTCCTCCTCTTCCCCCATGCCAACTGCTTAACCACACAAAATTAGTCAAAACATCCCTCTTCACACATCCCTGAAAATGTAATGAAGATCCTAGCTTTGAGAAGACAGAGCTGAATCTGGGCCTCCTTTTTCTTACCTATTCGTTG
>NW_027911982.1:0-232 GCF_054177405.1 Leptonychotes weddellii
ATGATCCTGGAGTCCCGGGATCGAGTCCCGCATGGGCTCCCTGCTCAGCGGGGAGTCTGCTTCTCCCTCTGACCCTCCCCTGTCTCATGTGCTCTCTCTCTCAAATAAATAAATAAAATCTTTAAAAAAAAATAAAAAAAGAAAAGAAACACAATCATTTGCACAACACTAAAATAACATGCTGTCATTACCAACACAAAGTATATCAACTGCTCTATGTAGTCACTATCTG
>NW_027911983.1:0-1432 GCF_054177405.1 Leptonychotes weddellii
CTGAACTCTATATCCGACATCGTACTAATGTCCATATTGAGTAGGTCCCTGGCGGTTGGTACTACCTCTTGTTCTTTTTGTTGAGGTGATTTTTTTCCATCTTGTCATTTTGTCCAGAGGAGAATAGGTGAATGAGAGAACAAAATGCTAACAGGGTAACAATGTCCCCAGAAAATATACTCTAAACAAATCAGAAAAGACCTGAAGCTGGGGGAAAAGAAAGGGAAAGAAAGAAAAAAGTAAAAGAAAAAGATAAAAACAAACAAAAACAGAACAGAACACAAAAAACCAGAATATGATTAAATATGATCAGGCTGGTGCATAGATCAGTGCCACACACTAGATTTTGGGTGTATTTTGGTCTGTTAGAAGAAAGTGCCTCCCAAAATTTTAAAGAAAGAAAAACTGATATATGTACAAAAAGAAGGGTTGATATGATGAAGGGATGGAATATGACTGTAAAGATGAAAATTATAAAAAATTTTATATAAGGAATTGATAAGAAGTTGTTTGATAAAAGAAAGAAGAGGATTTAAAAAAAAAAAGAAAAAAAAAGGGAGAGAATGTGATCAGGGAGGAGAGTAGAACAAAACCATACACTAGAGATTTAGGATATATTTTTATCTGTTAGAAGAAACTATCTCAAAATTTTAAAGAGAGAACAACTTATATATATATGCCAAAAATAAGGGTAACTACTATGAAGGGATAGAATATGACTCTAAAAATGAAAAATAAAAATGTTTTTTAAAAAAGGGATTGAGGAGTGCCTGGGTGGCTCAGTCAGTAAGCGTCTGCCTTCGGCTCAGGTCATGATCTCAGGGTCCTGGGATCGAGCCCCACATTGGGCTTCCTGCTCAGCAGGGAGCCTTCTTCTCCCTCTCCCTCTGCCTGCCGCTCTGCGTACTTGTGATTCCACTCTCTCTCTCTGTGTCAAATAAATAAATAAATAAAATCTTTAAAAAAAAAATAAGGGATTGATAAGATGTTGGTTGAAAAAGGGAAAAAGAAAATTTCAAAAAAAAAAGACAGTTAAAAAAAATTAACTTTGAAAGTCTAAAGAATCATGGTAAAAACCATGGATTCTATGTGCATTATTCCTCTAGCGCTGGAGTTCTGCCTTTCTCATTGATTGGTAAACTTGGTCTTGGCGGGCTGTTCTTGCTGATCTTCTGGGGGAGGGGCCTGTTGCTGTGGTTCCCAAATATCTTTGCCAGAGACAGAACTGCCCCGCCCTTGTCTGTTCTGGGCTAAGTAATCTCCTCGGGTTTGCTCTCAGGAGCTTTTTTTCCCTGCAAACTTTCCGTACAGCTTTGGAAGACGAGAGTGAAAATGGCGGCCTCTCAATCTCCACCCCGAGAACCTGAGAACTTGGGGCCCCACTCCTCAGTGAGCCCCAGAGAAAAGCAGTCAATCACTCCTGTCTCCCTGG
>NW_027911984.1:0-232 GCF_054177405.1 Leptonychotes weddellii
CTTAACTGTCCTTGAGTCTCACCAGTTTCTTTGTTTGTTTTGTTTTTAGTTCAAGTGGAAATTCATTATTTTTTTTTGTGCTTTAATTTTTGACTAGAAGAACTGTACCCTTCATTATAGTAATCCTGAATCCCCTTAAGATATCCAAAAAGACAAATCCGTGAAATCTAATAAAAATAAAATATTCATCATACTATTACATATATTCACATAAGTATTAAATGGTTTTTAA
>NW_027911985.1:0-232 GCF_054177405.1 Leptonychotes weddellii
TCCCTCTCCCACTCCCCGTTTGTGTTCCCTCTCTCGCTGTGTCTTTCTCTGTCAAATAAATAAATAAAATCTTTAAAAAAAAAAAAAACCTAACATAAAGAATCATGTTCTCTTTAATTGTAAGATTATATGCGATTCAGTTCTGAGTTCATATTTAATGGAAACATGCTGTGTCCTACAAGCACCAAGAACTCTTGTTAGTTCTTTTATGTATGAAATTTGAATTATTTCA
>NW_027911986.1:0-232 GCF_054177405.1 Leptonychotes weddellii
ACCTGTTTCTGCTCCTCAGGACCGGCCAGACCCGTTTCTGGAGGCCCTGGACTAGGAGCCCATTCAGGGGCTGCGGGAGGACTGTTCTCCGCCACCGGCTGGTTGGCTGGGCCACGGCAGACAATGGCACCCTCTGCTGGGCGTGGAGAAAATGCCACCTCGACCCGCAGAGTCTGTTCTTTGCCCCGTGGCTGGGGTTGGCCGGTCGTCAGGGGGACAAGCAGACAGGCTG
>NW_027911987.1:0-232 GCF_054177405.1 Leptonychotes weddellii
AAGGAAGGGTAGGTTGGGATATCTTCTTTAATACCTAATAGGTGCATCTGTTTAACAAAATTACCAACGCCAAACTCAAGGCCTGTATTCACAGCAGCTTGGTTATAAGATTTAGCCAAAGCAGTGGTTAATGGAACATAGCCATGATCCCTACCATCATAGTTCTTTGGTGTCCAAGTAGTACCATCCGATAAGGTTAGGGTGACAGGGTTATCGTTAACTGGACTAGCCA
>NW_027911988.1:0-232 GCF_054177405.1 Leptonychotes weddellii
ATGAGGGAGCTTGGGGCTGGGGGTCATGACTCAGCAATGACCCAGAGCAGGGGGTAAAGGGACACAGTTTTGAAAGCCAGGGGAACCCGAGTTCGAATTCAGACCTGCCCCAGGCCAGCAGTGATCTTAGGTTCCCCATCTACGATGGGTGCTAATGGAGCCCATGCTCCCTGGTGTTGGTGAGAACTGCTAGGGGAACTGGGCAGAGCGCGGGGTGTGGGACACGGGGGGC
>NW_027911989.1:0-232 GCF_054177405.1 Leptonychotes weddellii
TAATTTGTTGTCTTGGTTGGAAGCTTAGTCTCGCATTTACTGCGAAGAATCTTTACTCCAAGAATGTGAGTGAATGAGAAAATGTTGCACAACTTCTGTGAGGTCATGACTGATAACGCTAAATGCAGACCTCATGTCTATGCACTGAAGCAAATTCATGGAAGAATTTACTTGGAAACATTCTTAGATTTTTTTTTTTAAAGATTTTATTTATTTATTTGAGAGAGAGAGA
>NW_027911990.1:0-232 GCF_054177405.1 Leptonychotes weddellii
ATGAGGGAGCTTGGGGCTGGGGGTCATGACTCGGCAATGACCCAGAGCAGGGGGTAAAGGGACACAGTTTTGAAAGCCAGGGGAACCCGAGTTCGAATTCAGACCTGCCCCAGGCCAGCAGTGATCTTAGGTTCCCCATCTACGATGGGTGCTAATGGAGCCCATGCTCCCTGGTGTTGGTGAGAACTGCTAGGGGAACCGGGCAGAGCGCGGGGTGTGGGACACGGGGGGC
>NW_027911991.1:0-232 GCF_054177405.1 Leptonychotes weddellii
ACCTTTAATTCCCACTTTTTAACTACCCTATGCTGTCATCATTTCCCAATTATTTGAAACAATTCAGAGCATAAATTTAAATCAAAGGATAGGTCATAAATGTATTTCACCTTTACCTATCGGACACTCGGGTTAATTCTCATGTAAATGTCTATTTATTTGTGTATTTGTTTCATGAACATTGGCCTGCCTCACGAGATGCTGGTCAGGGAGGCTCCACGCACACTTCCCC
>NW_027911992.1:0-232 GCF_054177405.1 Leptonychotes weddellii
CCCCCCCACACCCCGCCCTATGCATCACTTCCATGGGCTCTTCCTGACTCATGCCCTTTATAACAAACCAGTGACAGCGCATACATGTTTCCCAGAGTTCTGCGAACTCGAGGAAGGGGTTGTGGGAACCTCCAATTCATAGCCAGTTCCTTGTGCAGCAAGTTGTGTGCACCCTGGGGACCCTCTACTTGGGGCTGGCGTCTGAAGTGGGGAGAGTCTGGTGGGACCGAGC
>NW_027911993.1:0-232 GCF_054177405.1 Leptonychotes weddellii
GAGACGCACATGGAGGCCTCACCCCGTCCAAGTCAAGACTCAGCCAGCCTCCCAGCCCTTCCACACATCCTGATGAGATGGCATGCACACCTTCTCTGTTGCTATGCCGTGTAATAAGTACCCTCCAGAAGCTCTTACTCTCTTATTTATAATAATACCATTTGACGATTTATAATAATATCTCTGTTTTCAGTTTAAGCCCTGTCTCTTTGGTCTGTCCCCAGACAATGGC
>NW_027911994.1:0-1432 GCF_054177405.1 Leptonychotes weddellii
GGGAAAAAGTATTCTTATAGAAACTTACCAAAATGTTTTTTAAAATTCAAGGTCACATGATTTAGGTACACCTTTGACAAATGAGACTATTTTAATGTTGTTGGTTTAATAAATACAGTTACACCTTTTGAGTTATCAGCCTTGCAAGAATACATTTTTATTTTACTCAAGTATGTTCTTCCTAAACTCAATCAGGTTAAGTTTACTTTTTGCTTGGTAACAAGTATATTCTAACAATATGCTTGACATGTTCATGGCATATCATGTCTCAGAGTTGTTATGTTGTATCTGATATTTTTTTCTCTGTAAAGATTATGCTTATCCATTTCCACAAATTAGATATAATATCCAGTGTTCTTTGAAAATAGCATTCATCGTTCTGTTTGGCATGTTTTGTCTAAAACTTTTTGAACTGACTTTTTTAAGTGTCACATGAACAATCATGTTTTCTTATCAATTGTACTATTTTAATAGTGAACTCTGATCAGATCTTTCACCTTTGAAAATTATAAAAAATACATTAACCGTGGCTATTTTAAATTTTCTGTCATTTATAGGTGGTTTTGTGTTTTACTCTGATGCTTCCCGAAGAGCCTTTGCAAAAGCTGAGGGCTTTGTCTTTAACAAAAAAAGGACTATCCTAGAAACCCATGGAAGTGGACCATGCCAGGTACTCTTGGCTACAGACTGCTGATGGCATTGCTTCAATAATTATGAGATCATACCAGTGGACTGAGTCAGGAGTCCCAGACTTCTAGCCAAGAAGCAGATGTGTTCATGAGACTACTAACCCAGATCAAGTGGAACAAGAATTAATTACAAAGCACTGAATAAACTAGATGGACATGGGCTTTGCTTGGAACAGTGCTGATGCCTTAATGCTCTGTTTTCTGGATGTAAGGAACCACTCTCTTTTCTCTCAAGCTATGTATCCCTCATAACAATTTATTAGACTGTGCTCTTGTAAAGCAGAAATGAAACATTGATCTTTTCTGCCCTGACTCACCCTGTGAAATTTGTGGAACTCTTATTGAGGATTCCTGTTTTCGTGGCACCCTAGTTATTTGCATAGATTCAGTAGGAGTCTGTCCACCTTGTTAATAGGACAGAATTGGAAACACTGGTTATGCAATCAAGGCTGGCATTGTCTAGAATGTCATAGTTGAGAAGGATGCTCGTTTCATCAGATGTGACCAGGCACTTTTTAGGAATTAAGGTAGACTTTATGGGGCCAATGCTTACAAAGTCCCTCTTAGGGAAGCTGGCCTGGTAACCGTCTTTACAGAGTTCCCAGCCTTATAGGTGAGCAAGGCAGGCTCAGGAATCTTAGGATATTCTGGGGACCTCAGGAAGAGAGGACTTCCCACCAAATCACTAGGTAATGCAGGTGAAAAATGATGGTGAAGTTTTGGCCTGGCTTCCTATCCATGAG
>NW_027911995.1:0-232 GCF_054177405.1 Leptonychotes weddellii
GAGACGCACATGGAGGCCTCACCCCGTCCAAGCCAAGACTCAGCCAGCCTCCCAGCCCTTCCACACATCCTGATGAGATGGCATGCACACCTTCTCTGTTGCTATGCCGTGTAATAAGTACCCTCCAGAAGCTCTTACTCTCTTATTTATAATAATACCATTTGACGATTTATAATAATATCTCTGTTTTCAGTTTAAGTCCTGTCTCTTTGGTCTGTCCCCAGACAATGGC
>NW_027911996.1:0-232 GCF_054177405.1 Leptonychotes weddellii
CTGGTGGCGGCCTGCTGCGGGCTGGGGCGAGGGGCCTCTTCGGGGAAGGCTCACCCTGCCACGGGGAGCACAGTGGCTTCCTCGGGCGCCGTTGGCAGGTTTAAGCCACAGACACCCGAGACACAGGGGCGGGAAGGAACAAAGGCGGACGTGAAACAGAACAGGGGTGTGGGAGGAGAGAGCGGGGCTATGGCCTCCCTTTCGGAGGTGCCCAGGGACGGGCTCGGGTGCC
>NW_027911997.1:0-232 GCF_054177405.1 Leptonychotes weddellii
ACCACAGCTCCCTGGGGTTCCGGCCCCGCGTGGAACGTCCTCTCCAGCGCGTCCACCCCTCTGCACCATTTCCTCCCCTCCTCTTCCTCTGTCCTCCTCCAGCTGCGTGCTCTGTCCCCGTGGTGAGGGGCCATCCAGGCAGCATCCGCACCCCTCCCAGGTCCTTACAGGGCACCCCCCGTGATCTCGTGGGGGGTGCTGGCCAGGGCACTCCCCTCTACTCCACACTCCC
>NW_027911998.1:0-232 GCF_054177405.1 Leptonychotes weddellii
CTTACTTATATTGTCTTCAAAGCAGGAAGACCGGCTGAAATGTTTGCTTTAACAAACATATTTTAAGAAGTCCTTTGGAGTCAGTGTTTTATCTGTTTAAAAACTTAGGATATACTGTAACAATAAAAGGGAAAGATTAATGTTAACTATTGTATGTGACAAGTGATTTTTCTAAAAAGCACAATGTCACTGAAAAGTACTTGTCGAAAAAGAAATCATAGCTCACATGGAA
>NW_027911999.1:0-232 GCF_054177405.1 Leptonychotes weddellii
TAGTTTCTGCTTTACCCCTTTCTGCATTTCTGATTTTTTTTTTTTCCAAAAAGAAAGGAGAGAGCAAACCGAGGATGGGTGTGAAGTGCAGCGCCTCGGGTGGGCAGGGGTGGGGGTCACCCTGCGGGGCCGGGAGGAGGCCACCTGCTGGAGCCGCACCTGCCTGCTGCCGGGGACATGCCAGCCATGTCCACTGAAAGGCAATGCACAGTCTCCTCTCTCTCTCCAGCCA
>NW_027912000.1:0-232 GCF_054177405.1 Leptonychotes weddellii
AAACAAACTGAGCGTTCTAGAGGGGAGGGGGGTGGGAGGATGGGTTAGCCTGGTGATGGGTATTAAAGAGGGCACGTTCTGCATGGAGCACTCGTTGTTATGCACAAACAATAAATCATGGAACACTACATCAAAAACTAATGATGTAATGTACCGTGATTAACATAACAATAAAAAAATTTTAAAAATTTTTAAAAATGCAAAATGCCACCAAAATATAATACAGAGAGTC
>NW_027912001.1:0-232 GCF_054177405.1 Leptonychotes weddellii
GCCGAAGGCAGTCGCTTAACCAACTGAGCCACACAGGCGCCCCAATGCTCTCTCTCTTTTATCACTGAGTAATATTCCATTATCTGGATGTACCACAATCTGTTTATCCATTCACCTACTGAAGACATCTTGGTTGCTTCCAGATTTTAGTGATTATGAATAATGTTGCTATAAATATTTATCTGCAGGTTTTTGTGTGAACATAAGTTTTCAACTCAAACTGGGTAAATAC
>NW_027912002.1:0-232 GCF_054177405.1 Leptonychotes weddellii
GCCGAAGGCAGTCGCTTAACCAACTGAGCCACCCAGGCGCCCCAATGCTCTCTCTCTTTTATCACTGAGTAATATTCCATTATCTGGATGTACCACAATCTGTTTATCCATTCACCTACTGAAGACATCTTGGTTGCTTCCAGATTTTAGTGATTATGAATAATGTTGCTATAAATATTTATCTGCAGGTTTTTGTGTGCACATAAGTTTTCAACTCAAACTGGGTAAATAC
>NW_027912003.1:0-232 GCF_054177405.1 Leptonychotes weddellii
AGCCGAAGGCAGTCGCTTAACCAACTGAGCCATCCAGGCGCCCTAAATGCACAAATTTTCAGTGAGCACTTAAAATTTCTCTCACTGCTTGGTTCCTTTTATTCTTCTTGGAATCTCCAACACTTGGTACAGTATCCAGCACATAACTGGATAGATACCTCGTTCATTTTGTTCAGTTAGGTAGAGAAGTGAACTGATGTATTCACCAGTCAACAATTTTAAATAGATACTA
>NW_027912004.1:0-232 GCF_054177405.1 Leptonychotes weddellii
CTGGGTGGCTCAGTCGTTAAGCGTCTGCCTTCAGCTCAGGTCATGATCCCAGGGTCCTGGGATCGAGCCCCGCATCGGGCTCTCTGCTCAGCGGGGAGCCTGCTTCTCCCTCTCCCACTCTGCCTGCTTGTGTTCCCTCTCTCACTGTCTCTCTCTGTCAAATAAATAAATAAAATCTTTAAAAAAAAAAAAAAAAAAAAAGCCTCCAGAAGAAATTAGTGCTGTCAACACC
>NW_027912005.1:0-1432 GCF_054177405.1 Leptonychotes weddellii
CAGAAAAGACCTGAAACTGGGGGAAAAGAAAGGGAAAGAAAAAAAGGAAAAAAAAGAAAAAGATTAAAAAAAAAAACAGGAAATGATCCAATATGATCAGGCTGGTTAATAGATCAGTGCCACACACTAGATTTTGGGTGTATTTTGGTCTGTTAGAAGAAACTGTCTCCCAAACGTTTAAAGAAAGAAAAACTTACATATGTACAAAAATAAGGTTAAATATGATGAAGGGATGGAATATGACTGGAAAGATGAGAATTATAAAAGAATTGGTAAGAAGTTGTTTGAAAAAAGAAAGAAGAGGAATAAAAAAAAAAAGGGCGAGAATGTGATCAGGCAGGAGACTAGAACAAAGCCATACACTAGAGATTTAGGGTATATTTTGGTCTGTTAGAAGCAACTGTATCCCAAAATTTTAGAGAGAACAACATATATATACATATATATATATACCAAAAATAACGTTAAACTACTATGAAGGGATAGAATATGACTCTTAAATGAAAAAAAAATTTTTTTTTAAAAAGGGAATGATAAGTTGTTGGTTGAAAAAGGGAAAAAGAAAAATTTTAAAAAAAAGCAAAAGAAAAAAAGAAAATTAAAAATATTCACTTTGAAAGACCAAAGAATCATGGGGGAAAAAGCCATGAAATCCATGTGCTGTATTCCCCTAGTGCTGGAGATCTGCCATTCTCATTGATTGGTAAACTTGGTCATGGCTGGCTGATTTTTTTTTTTTTAAGATTTTATTTATTTATTTGACAGAGAGAGACACAGTGAGAGAGGGAACACAAGCAGGTGGAGTGGGAGAGGGAGAAGCAGACTTCCGGAGGAGCAGGGAACCTGATGCGGGACCCTGGGATCATGACCTGAGCCGAAGGCAGATGCCTAACGACTGAGCCACCCAGGTGCCCCTCGGCTGGCTGTTCTTGCCGATCTTTTGGCGAAGGGTCCTGTTGCCAAGGTTCTCAAATGTCTTTTCTCGAGGAGTAATTACCCTGCCCTTGCTGGGGGCAGCGCTAAGTAATCTGCTCGGGTTTGCTCTCAGGAGCTTTTGTTCCCTGCAAGCTTTCTGTACAGCTTTGGAGACAGAGAGTGAAAATGGCGGCCTCCCGATCTCTGCCCCAGAGGAGCTGAGAACTCGGGGCCCCACTCCTCAGTGAGCCCCCAGAAAAAAGCAGTCAATCACTCCCATCTCCCCAGTCTCTGGCTGCACCCCGTGATCACTCGACCTGTGATGGAGCATTTCTATCTCTGGCACATGATCCCGTGTGGAGTCTCCAAACCCAGCAGATTCCTGAGGTGGCTCCTGTGCCGCTCCTCCCAGGGGAGGAAGGGGAGTCTCCCCGGATCTGCCACTTGTTGGGTCCCTGCTGGAGGAGCAGTGGCCCGACTGTGCCCCAGATCACAGTTTATGGCAACCCTGAGCTGA
>NW_027912006.1:0-232 GCF_054177405.1 Leptonychotes weddellii
ATTTATGAAACAAACAAATGATTAAAGGGGAAAAAAGAGAGAGAAACCAAGAAACAGACTCTTAACTATTGTGAACAAACTGATGGTTACCAGAGGCGAGGTCAGTGGGGGATGGGTAAAGTAGGCGACGGGGATTAAGGAGTGCACTACATTGTAATCAGCACCAGGTGATGTATGGAATTGGTGAATTGCTTTATTGTACACCTGAAACTAATATAACACTGTATGTCAA
>NW_027912008.1:0-232 GCF_054177405.1 Leptonychotes weddellii
CAGAGTGCTAGTTCAAACCCAGTTGTTCTGTGGCCTTGAGAAATGACTTAACGTCTCTGAGCCTGGGCCTCCTCGTGTGTAAAATGTGATCAGCCAACCAGTCTCACAGGACTGGCTCAGTCCTGCCAGATGCCAGCAGTCGCTCACGACATGGGTGCCATTAAGGGTGAGAGCAGAGGGTGGTGGCATGGGGGTCCCCATGGGAGCTGACCCCTCTGTCTGTCTCCCTGCC
>NW_027912009.1:0-232 GCF_054177405.1 Leptonychotes weddellii
GAGCCTCAGACAGGCGTGACCTTCGATCCATGCGGCGACGGGCAGCCCGAAGTCCGTGGTGGTACTTATGCACAGGGATGGAGGCCGGGGCGTTGGCTGCGTCTTGTGTGGAACGGTGGCGCTGCCGGGACCCGGGACAGGCTGCCTGAGTGTCACTGGAACCTCGGGCTCACAAGTGCGATGCGCGCCCAGGTTTCCCCACCCCTGTGTGGCTGTCCCGTTCGGTGACAAA
>NW_027912010.1:0-232 GCF_054177405.1 Leptonychotes weddellii
GAGCCTCAGACAGGCGTGACCTTCGATCCATGTGGCGACGGGCAGCCCGAAGTCCGTGGTGGTACTTATGCACAGGGATGGAGGCCGGGGCGTTGGCTGCGTCTTGTGTGGAACGGTGGCGCTGCCGGGACCCGGGACAGGCTGCCTGAGTGTCACTGGAACCTCGGGCTCACAAGTGCGATGCGCGCCCAGGTTTCCCTACCCCTGTGTGGCTGTCCCGTTCGGTGACAAA
>NW_027912011.1:0-232 GCF_054177405.1 Leptonychotes weddellii
GGCGCCTGGGTGGCTCAGTTGGTTAAGCGACTGCCTTCGGCTCAGGTCATGATCCTGGAGTCCCTGGATCGAGTCCCGCATCGGGCTCCCTGCTCGGCAGGGAGTCTGCTTCTCCCTCTGACCCTCCCCCCTCTCATGTGCTCTCTCTCATTCTCTCTCTCTCAAATAAATAAATAAAATCTTAAAAAAAAAAAAAATCAATAGAGATACCCTTTATATCATTCATCAGAAA
>NW_027912012.1:0-232 GCF_054177405.1 Leptonychotes weddellii
CAAATTAAAACAGGAAATAATGTAATCTCACTTTCTCATGATTTTCTTCCTCACATTTCTTTCCTTCTCAAACATTAAAACTTTTTTGTTGTTGTTGTTTTTACCTCATCTCTATGTCCCATAAAGTGATATCGTCGCTGATCCAGGGATTGGAGGGCTCAGCCGGCGTGACCAAAGGATCATATTCCACATACTGTTCTGTGTAAGCAATTAAGCTGCAGGAGGGAAGCAA
>NW_027912013.1:0-232 GCF_054177405.1 Leptonychotes weddellii
GCTGCTAACTCCCTGCAATAGATTGATACAGATATAGATATAGATATGGATACGGATATAGAGTTGGGAGATAGATAGGGATAGGGATAAGGATAGGGATAGAGATAAGCTCCTACTGGTTTTGCTTCTCTGCTTGAACCCTGACTGATACGCTGGGTTTCATTTTCAGGGTATCTGGGAAGACTACCTGAAATTTAATAGAGAGGGAGGGGATTTTAGAGTGACTTGTATA
>NW_027912014.1:0-232 GCF_054177405.1 Leptonychotes weddellii
ATTGCTGTGGCTAGGACTTCCAGGACTATGCTAAATAACAATGGTAAGAGTAGACATCCCTGTCTTGCTCCTGACCACAAAGGAAAAGCTTTCAGTTTTTCCCCATTGAGGATGATATCAGCTTTTTCATATATGGTCTTTATTATGTTGAGGCATGTTCCCTCTAACCCTACTCTCTTGAGGGTTTTTTTTTTTTTTTTAATCATGAATGGATGTTGTACTTTGTCAAATG
>NW_027912015.1:0-232 GCF_054177405.1 Leptonychotes weddellii
TCTCAGAGTCCATATTCTCTCATGGTTCCTATCCCCCCTCCAATTTCTCCCCCTTCACTTTTCCCTTCATTCTCCTAATGTCCTCCATACTATTCCTTATGTTCTACAAATAAGCGAAACCATATGATAATTGACTTTCTCTGCTTGACTTATTTCACTTAGCATAATCTCCTCCAGTCCCATCCATGTTGATGTAAAATTTGGGTATTCATCCTTTCTGATGGCTGAGTAA
>NW_027912016.1:0-1432 GCF_054177405.1 Leptonychotes weddellii
AATCTTGATGAAGTCCCAATAGTTCATTTTTGCCCTTGCTTCCCTTGCCTTTGGGGATGTTTCTAGGAAGAAGTTGCTATGGCTGAGGTCGAAGAGGTCGCTCCCTGTGTTCTTCTCAAGGATTTTGATGGATTCCTGTCTCACATTTAGGTCTTTCATCCATTTTGAGTCTATTTTTGTGTGTGGTGTAAGGAATTGGTCCAGTTTCATTCTTCTGCATGTGGCTGTCCAATTTTCCCAACACCATTTGTTGAAGAGACTGTCTTTTTTTCCATTGGATATTCTTTCCTGCTTTGTCGAAGATTAGTTGACCATAGAGTTGAGGGTCCATTTCTGGGTTCTCTGTTCTGTTCCATGGATCTATGTTTCTGTTTTTGTGCCAATACCATACTGTCTTGATGATGACAGCTTTGTAATAGAGCTGGAAATCCGGAATTGTGATGCCACCCGCTTTGCTTTGCTTTTCTTTTTCAACATTCCTCTGGCTATTCGGACTAGCCAGAGGAATATGGAAATATATTCAGTATTTTTTAATTTCTTTTTTTTTTTAAAGATTTTATTTATTTGACAGAGAAAGAGACACAGCAAGAGAGGGAACACAAGCAGGGGGAGTGGGAGAGGGAGAAGTAGGCTTCCCATGGAACAGGGAGCCCGATGCGGGACTCGATCCCAGGACTCTGGGATCATGACCTGAGCCGAAGGCAGACGCTTAACAACTGAGCCACCCAGGCACCTAGTATTTTTCAATTTCTGTTGAAATTTATATTCCATATAAATTTTAAGATTATTTGTTCCATTTCTTTGAAAAAAGTTGATGGTATTTTGATAAGGAATGCATTAAATGTGTAGATTGCTCTAGGTAGCATAGACATTTTCACAATATTTGTTCTTTCAATCCGTGAGCATGGAACATTTTTCCATTTCTTTGTGTCTTCCTCAGTTTCTTTCATGAGTATTCTATAGTTTTCTGAGTACAGATTCTTTGCCTCTTTGGTTAGATTTATTCCTAGGTATCTTATGGTTTTGGGTGCAATTGTAAATAGGATCAACTCCTTAATATCTCTTTCTTCTGTCTTATTGTTGGTGTATAGAAATGCCAGCAATTTCTGTGCATTGATTTTATATCCTGCCACTTGACTGAATTCCTGTTGAGTTCTAGCAGTTTGGGGTGGAGTCTTTTGGGTTTTCCACATGAAGTATCGTATCATCTGCAAAGAGGGAGAGTTTGACTTCTTCTTTGCCGATTCGGATGCCTTTTATTTCTTTTTGTTGTCTGATTGCTGAGGCTAGGACTTCTAGTACTATGTTGAATAGCAGTGGTGGTAGTGGACATCCCTCCATGTTCCTGACCTTAGGGGAAAAGCTCTCAGTTTTTCCCCAATGAGAATGATATTTGCTGTGGGTTTTTCATAGATGGCTTTTATGATATTGA
>NW_027912017.1:0-232 GCF_054177405.1 Leptonychotes weddellii
AGTCCACTTTCCAGATCCTACCAAGTACTCCCATATTTCCAAAAATTACTCGAGTCTCAGAAATCCAGAAAAGTTACTACGTAGATGAGAAAGAGACTGTTTGTTTTTACCTGTTTTCAGTACTATTGCTAAGTAAACCCCATCTAATGGCAACCAAAAAATTCAGCCTGAGAGGAACAAAGGACTTCAAATTTGTAACATGACAAAGATGGTTTTTCTGTTCCCAAGAGAA
>NW_027912018.1:0-232 GCF_054177405.1 Leptonychotes weddellii
GAGCCACACCATGGGCTTCTTGCCCAGCAAGGAGTCGGCTTGAAAGATTCTCTCTCTCTCTTCCCACTGCACTCATATGCACACATGACTCTCTCTCTCTTTCAAATGAGTAAATAAATCTTTTTTAAAAATTATTTATTTATTTATTATTATTGTTATGTTAATCACCATACAATACATCATTAGTTTTTGATGTAGTGTTCCATGATTCATTGTTTGCGTATAACACCCA
>NW_027912019.1:0-232 GCF_054177405.1 Leptonychotes weddellii
AGTCCACTTTCCAGATCCTACCAAGTACTCCCGTATTTCCAAAAATTACTCGAGTCTCAGAAATCCAGAAAAGTTACTACGTAGATGAGAAAGAGACTGTTTGTTTTTACCTGTTTTCAGTACTATTGCTAAGTAAACCCCATCTAATGGCAACCAAAAAATTCAGCCTGAGAGGAACAAAGGACTTCAAATTTGTAACGTGACAAAGATGGTTTTTCTGTTCCCAAGAGAA
>NW_027912020.1:0-232 GCF_054177405.1 Leptonychotes weddellii
CCAAAATCCATGAAAGATAAGAGGCTAACAGAATAGTTTGCAAGTCATATAAAACTTCAGAATCCTGCACATTTCTTGACACTTCCTCTTTATTCACTTATTCACTTATTTACAAAATTGTATTGTTTCATCATTTTCACTGTCTTAGCCCTACTCATTGTACCACCAAATCAATTAATTACTAGAGAAACTTTTTTTTTAAAGATTTTATTTATTTATTCATGAGAGACAG
>NW_027912021.1:0-232 GCF_054177405.1 Leptonychotes weddellii
AAAAAATATAAATGCAATTTGGAAATTATCAACTATTGATTAGAAGTTGCCATAAAAATTCATTTTCAATTGATAACACTATGAAGTCAAATATTCTATTATAACAAAACATCATTATCACAATGCTCAGAAGCATCTTTTATTTCATTTTTATTCTTTCTTATTTTTTATTTTTTTAAAGATTTTTTTATTTAGTTGTCAGCGGAGGGGGCGGTGAGCGAGCATATGCAGG
>NW_027912022.1:0-232 GCF_054177405.1 Leptonychotes weddellii
CCAATGGTGTAACGCAAGGCAAAGTAAAGAAACAGTAAATTTCTAGAAATGGACTTATAAAAGGCAAAACTTCTGTTTTTATTTTTTATTCAACACAAACAATACACTAGTGAATAAAATGCAAGTGCTGTTGGTAGACAGTTCTCCATGGGTCTTTACAGTTTCCCCCACCTATGAGCAGAAGGACTATTTTTTTTTTCTATCTTTTCAATAATGAATATATAGTGAACAG
>NW_027912023.1:0-232 GCF_054177405.1 Leptonychotes weddellii
CCAATGGTGTAACGCAAGGCAAAGTAAAGAAATAGTAAATTTCTAGAAATGGACTTATAAAAGGCAAAACTTCTGTTTTTATTTTTTATTCAACACAAACAATACACTAGTGAATAAAATGCAAGTGCTGTTGGTAGACAGTTCTCCATGGGTCTTTACAGTTTCCCCCACCTATGAGCAGAAGGACTATTTTTTTTTTTCTATCTTTTCAATAATGAATATATAGTGAACA
>NW_027912024.1:0-232 GCF_054177405.1 Leptonychotes weddellii
AGACTCTGACCACATGGCCCTGGGTGCTGGGAGTGCATGAGGACGGGGCATACCAGAACAAAAGCAGCCTCATTGGTTCTCATTTTAAAACTACCTAAAAATGGAGAAAGAAGTAGGTGTGTTTCATAAGATGATGGCGAGATTAAAGTATGCAAGGAGCTCTGCAAGGAGAAAAGGCCTTATTCATTCATTCATTCATCAAAAAAAAAAAAAATGATCAGTGACTTCCCTG
>NW_027912025.1:0-232 GCF_054177405.1 Leptonychotes weddellii
GATCCCAGGACCCTGGGACCATGACCTGAGCCAAAGGCAGATGCTTAACGACTGAGCTACCCAGGTGCCCTAAAGAGATCTTTTTAAAAGATTTTATTATTATTATTTTTTTAATTTTTTAATTTTTATTTTTTTTAAAGATTTTGTTTATTTATTTGAGAGAGAGACACAGCGAGAGAGGGAACACAAGCAGGGGGAGTGGGAGAGGGAGAAGCAGGCTTCCCACGGAGCA
>NW_027912026.1:0-232 GCF_054177405.1 Leptonychotes weddellii
TAAGTATGTCCCCCCAAAACAACTTCAAGGTACCTATTTTTAAGTTTGTATTTTTCTTTCCAAAACATATCTATGCTTTATTTTTCATAGTTGTGATCAAACAATATGACATTTTAAATTACATTATGTAAATTTTTCCACACTATTCAATATCTTAAGTATGATTTTAATAACTATATAAAAGCTCATTCCTTAAATACGCTCTCATGTCTATTCCTCCTTTGGTGTAATA
>NW_027912027.1:0-1432 GCF_054177405.1 Leptonychotes weddellii
AGCTGGAGAAAGAACAGCAAAGAAAGCCTAGACCCAGCAGGAGAAGAGAAATAATAAAGATCAGAGCAGAAATCAATGAAATAGAAACCAAAAGAACAGTAGAACAGATCAAAGAAACTAGGAGCTGGTTCTTTGAAAGAATTAACAAGATTGATAAACCCTGGCCAGACTTATCAAAAAGAAAAGAGAAACGAACCAAATAAATAAAATCATGAATGAAAGAGAAAGCATAACCAACACCAAAGCAATACAAACAATTATAAGAACATATTATGAGCAACTATATGCCAGCAAATTAGATAATCTGGAAGAAATGAATGCATTCCTAGAGAACTATAAACTACCAAAACTGAACCAGGAAGAAATAGAAAACCTGAAAGACCCATAACCACTAAGGAAATTGAAGCAGTCAACGAAAATCTCCCAACAAACAAGAGCCCAGGGCCAGATGGCTTCCCAGGGGAATTCTACCAAACATTTAAAGAAGAATTAATACCTATTCTTCAGAAACTGTTCCAAAAAATAGAAATGGAAGAAAAATTTCCAAACTTGTTTTATGAGGCCAGCATTACCTTGATCCCCAAACCAAAAAAAGACCCCATCAAAAAGGAGAATTACAGGCCAATATCCCTGATGAACATGGATGCAAAAAATCTCACCAAAACACTAGCCAATAGGATCCAACAGTACATTAAAAGGATTATTCACCACGACCAAGTGGGATTTACCCCTGGGCTGCAAGGTTGGTTCAACATCTGCAAATCAATCAATGTGATATAATACATTAATAAAAGAAAGAACATGAACCATATGATCCTCTCAATAGATGCAGAAAAAGCATTTGACAATGTATAGCATCCTTTCTTGATTAAAACTCTTCACAGTGTAGGGATAGAGGGTACATAACTCAACATCATAAAAGCCATCTATGAAAAACCTACAGTGAGTATCATTCTCAATGGGGAAAAACTGAGATGTTTTCCCCTAAGGTTAGGAACACAGCAGGGATGTCCACTATCACCACTGCTATTCAACATAGGACTAGCAGTCCTAACCTCAACAATCAGACAACAAAAAGAAATAAAAGGCATCTGAATCAGCAAAGAAGAAGTCAAACTCTCACTCTTTGCAGATGACTTTATGTGGAAAACCCAAAAGACTCCACCCCAAAACTGCTAGAACTCATACAGGAATTCAGTCAAGTGGCAGGATATAAAATTAATGCACAGAAATCAGTGGCATTCCTATACACCAACAACAAGACAGAAGAAAGAGAAATTAAGGAGTTGATCCCATTTACAATTGCACCCAAAACCATAAGATACTGAGGAATAAATCTAACCAAAGAGACTAAGGATCTGTACTCTGAAAACTATAAAATACTCATGAAAGAAATTGAGGAAGACACAAAGAAATGGAAAAACGTTCCATG
>NW_027912028.1:0-232 GCF_054177405.1 Leptonychotes weddellii
ACTCTCTCAAATAAATGAATAAATAAAATCTTTAAAAAAAAAAAAATTATTGTTCCACAAACTTATTAACCATCATCACAACAATAAACCAATGGCTTTTACTTTTAAAAGAAACATGCTTTGTAAAATTTAGTGATAAAAGTATTCTGACTACCACAAATGCTTGCCTACTATCTAAAACTAAATGTGTAAAGAGTGAGGTACTTAAAACAAGCTAAGGACTTAAAATTAG
>NW_027912029.1:0-232 GCF_054177405.1 Leptonychotes weddellii
ACGTTCTAACCCCCTCCCCACAAAAATAAACTCAAAATGGGTTAAAGACCTAAATGTCAGACCTGAAACCATTAAAAATTCTAGAAGAGAACACAGGCAGTAATTTCTCTAACATTGACCATCATAGCATTTTTCTAGATATTTCTTAAGGCAGGGGAAACAAGCAAATATAAACTGTTGGGTCTACACCAAAATAAAAGGCTTTTGCGGGGCGCCTGGGTGGCTCAGTTGG
>NW_027912030.1:0-232 GCF_054177405.1 Leptonychotes weddellii
ATCATATATTATATCCCTGAAACTAATATAACACTGTATGTTAAGTATACTGGAACTAAAATTTTTTTAAGAGAGGGGCACCTGGGTGGCTCAGTTGGTTAAGCGACTGCCTGGGGTCCCAGGATCGAGTCCTGCATCGGGCTCCCTGCTCAGCAGGGAGTCTGCTTCTCCCTCTGACCCTCCCCCATCTCGTGCTCTCCCATTCTCTCTCTCAAATAAATAAATAAATAAA
>NW_027912031.1:0-232 GCF_054177405.1 Leptonychotes weddellii
GAACTAGAACAAGTCCCTTCCTCTATCTAGAGCATCATTTCCCAATAAAGTGCCTGCTATAGAATTTCCAGATACTTTCCTACCCGAATATATGAATGATGGAAGTAGTAGAGTCAATGACATTGCTGCCCCCTGGCATAAAGAGCAATAAAATTTTAAAAATTAGAAATTTTCTAATTCCTGGGGTGGAGCAAGATGGCAGAGGGGGAGGAGACCTGGATTTCCTCTGGTC
>NW_027912032.1:0-232 GCF_054177405.1 Leptonychotes weddellii
CATTTTTTCTTAGTTTTAAATTTTTTTCTTATACGAATTATATGTTCTCAGCCTTTGTGCATTTTATTAACATAACCTTCTTCAACCTTCTATTTATTTATTTATTTATTTTATTATGTTATGTTAATCACCATACATTACATCATTAGTTTTTGATGTAGTTTTCCATGATTCATTGTTTGCGTATAACACCCAGTGCACCATGCAGTACGTGCCCTCTTTAATACCCATC
>NW_027912033.1:0-232 GCF_054177405.1 Leptonychotes weddellii
ATAATTTGTAAACCAAAAAAGGCATTTTAATTAGGAAATACTTGTACACACAGGAAACAGGGGGTAGTTGTGAAGTGTTAACTCAAAGTCTCCCTTCCCTTGACTCCGTTTTGCTCAAGACCCTCCCGGACTCGAGCACCTGAGCAGAAGGGGACATGGCCCTACAAGGAAGTTGTCTCCGCAGAATCAGACAAACATATGGAATCAATAGCTTTTCAGTTAAAATAAAACC
>NW_027912034.1:0-232 GCF_054177405.1 Leptonychotes weddellii
CTCTTTGTTTTGTTGACTATTTCCTTTGCTGTGCAGAAGCTTTTTACCTTGATACTTTTATTAGTATCTCTGTCATACAGGAGAAACACTAACTGCTTCTTTCTCTCCACTAATTGAAGTCCACTGCATGTTTTTTAAAAGTGACAATATTAACATGCTTACTTCTAAAGTTCTTTCTTCACACAGGTGATAATATAAGCATTCTTCTCTTTATATATTAATTTTAATCTCA
>NW_027912035.1:0-232 GCF_054177405.1 Leptonychotes weddellii
CGTTGAGTGTTTTTGTGCAGTGGTTCCAAGATTTGAAGGAGTGCTACTCCTCAAAGCGACTTTTCTACTGGTCCCTGTGGTGGGCCTTCTCCACAGCAGGTTTTAACCAGGTTTTGAACTATGTTCAAATCCTGTGGGATTACAAGGCACCGTCCCAGAGTTCTACAATCTATAATGGGGCAGTAGAAGCTATTGCAACCTTTGGAGGTAAGCAAACATTGATTTATCTTCC
>NW_027912036.1:0-232 GCF_054177405.1 Leptonychotes weddellii
AACCAGGGACAACATCAGAATAAGAATACAAGATAAAAATCTAAGGATGACCTCCATGTGGTTCTTAGAAAACAAAAACAGGGTTCTAGTAAAGATGAATTCTTTGCAGCAGAGGGAAGTATATTTGGGGCATAGGACCTGAGAAATCATTTTTCTCATCCTTCTTCTCCTTTGTCTGAGGGGAGCTCAGGGGTTTCTCTGAGCTCCCTCCTGTGGGGACAAGGGGCCAGAC
>NW_027912037.1:0-232 GCF_054177405.1 Leptonychotes weddellii
AGCCTCACGTTGGGTGTAGAAATTACTTAAATAGGGGCGCCTGGGTGGCTCAGTTGGTTAAGCGACTGCCTTCGGCTCAGGTCATGATCCTGGAGTCCCGGGATCGAGTCCCGCATCGGGCTCCCTGCTCGGCAGGGAGTCTGCTTCTCCCTCTGACCCTCCCCCCTCTCATGTGCTCTCTCTCTCTCTCATTCTCTCTGTCTCAAATAAATAAATAAAATCTTTAAAAAAA
>NW_027912038.1:0-232 GCF_054177405.1 Leptonychotes weddellii
AGAGAGACACAGCGAGAGAGGGAACACAAGCAAGGGGAGTGGAGGAGGGAGAAGCAGGCCTCCCGCTGAGCAGGGAGCCCGACGCGGGGCTCGATCCCAGGACCGTGGGATCATGACCTGAGCCGAAGGCAGACGCTTTTAACGACTGAGGCACCCAGGCGCCCCCAGTAGTGACCATTTCTAAGAGTGGACCATTAGTAAACAGACTGTAAGACTGGGGATGCTTGTAAAA
>NW_027912039.1:0-232 GCF_054177405.1 Leptonychotes weddellii
ATAGGATAGTGTTCATTTTATCCCTTATCTTGTTTTATTTATTTATTTATTTATTATTTATTTATTTTCTTATTTATTTATTTAAACCACCTTGCATGGTTAGGCTTTAGCTTGACTTGATAGAAAATAGGTCATATATTTTTTTTAAAAGATTTTATTTATTTATTTGAGACAGAGAGAATGAGAGAGAGAGAGAGAGAGCATATGAGAGGGGGGAGGGTCAGAGGCAGAA
>NW_027912040.1:0-232 GCF_054177405.1 Leptonychotes weddellii
GTTTTGTTAAAAAATGCTTCACTACCCCCAAACATTAAATATAGTCTCTCATATTAATGCTTCTCAAAGCATTATAGTTTGGTTCTTTACATTCAAATCTTTATTCAACTAGGTGGATTTGTAGCTGGGGGTCAAAATTCATTTTAGCATTTATGAATAACTGTTAGCACAGTACAATTTATTCCATGGTTTATCCTTTCCCCGATGATCAACAATGGCTATTCTGTGATAA
>NW_027912041.1:0-232 GCF_054177405.1 Leptonychotes weddellii
GGAAAGAAGAGGACTTTACAGTGGAGAAACTCAACAAACACACCTCAGACAGACGATCAAGGTCAGCATCAACCGTGACAAGTCACACGGACAGCATGTACCCTTGATACAATGTGATGAAAATGACGCTCTACCTCTATGGTCTTCCCACTCAAAACAGGCAACCTCAGGATAATCATGAGAAGAAATTCCAATAGACAGATGTGCTACAGACACCTGACCAGCACTCAAA
>NW_027912042.1:0-232 GCF_054177405.1 Leptonychotes weddellii
GGAAAGAAGAGGACTTTACAGTGGAGAAACTCGACAAACACACCTCAGACAGACGATCAAGGTCAGCATCAACCGTGACAAGTCACACGGACAGCATGTACCCTTGATACAATGTGATGAAAATGACGCTCTACCTCTATGGTCTTCCCACTCAAAACAGGCAACCTCAGGATAATCATGAGAAGAAATTCCAATAGACGGATGTGCTACAGACACCTGACCAGCACTCAAA
>NW_027912043.1:0-232 GCF_054177405.1 Leptonychotes weddellii
CCCCCCCCCCCCCCCCCCCCCCCCCCCCCCCCGAGCCTGGTGATGGGTATTAAAGAGGGCACGTACTGCATGGAGCACTGGGTGTTATACGCAAACAATGAATCATAGAACACTACATCAAAAACTAATGATGTAATGAATGGTGATTAACATAACATAATTAAAAAAAAGACAAAAGATAACAAATGTTGGGGAGAATGGAGAAAAGGGAACCATAGTGCACTGTAGGTCA
>NW_027912044.1:0-232 GCF_054177405.1 Leptonychotes weddellii
AGGGTCACCCTGGAAGGATGGAGGTGCTTTCAACCAAGGTGGGGAAGCTGCAGGTAGGGCAGGTATCGGGGTGAAGAGAGATAAGGAGTTCAGCCCTGAGCTAATTAACTTGGGGACATCTGGTAGGCATCTAAGTGGTGGAGAAGCTGGGTACAAGAGTCTGGAGTTTGAGAGAGAGGTCTGTGCTAGAGATAAAGATTTAGGAGTCAGTGAGTGTATAGATGTCATTAAA
>NW_027912045.1:0-232 GCF_054177405.1 Leptonychotes weddellii
GTTTGACTTCCCAGGATGGAATTATTCGTACCGACCAGCAAATCTATTGCTCATCTTCCCTGCAAACCTTATTTTCCTTCACTTCTGAGCCTGCACCAAGGCCATTTGCCTTGCTTTAAGGTTTAAGAATTGCTTGCTTTAGGGGTTGACAGATTTAGCAAATAAAAATGCAGGATGCTAATGTAATGTATGGGGATTACCATAAGAATAAAAAAATGCAGGATGCTAATTA
>NW_027912046.1:0-232 GCF_054177405.1 Leptonychotes weddellii
ATCCATATGTTTCCTGAGTTCAGTGAGTATCTGTATGATGATTACTTTGATTTTTTTTATCAGGTAGATGACTGGTCCCTTTATCATTAAGTTATATTTTTTTGAGTTTTTTTTCTTGTTATTTCATTTGGAACGTATTTCTCTATTTTCCTCATTTTTTTTGACTCTGTTTGTTTCTATGTATTAGATGAAACATTTACCTCTCTCAGTCTTGAAGGAGTGGCTTTCTATA
>NW_027912047.1:0-232 GCF_054177405.1 Leptonychotes weddellii
ATAGAAATTTTTCTTTTCCTTTAAACGTGTGATTGCCAAAGGCCACCAGTCTAAATAAGATGAGGATGGAGCCATTCAAACCTGAAATGTGTCAAGCAGCAGGTTTATAGAAATTAAAGCAGAGGTTATACGATCATGAGAACAGGGGGAAAGAAGGCCAATACTATATATACAAACAACAACAAGCTCCCAGCTCTCCACAGCCTCGGAGATGGTGGGGGGATGGGGCTGC
>NW_027912048.1:0-1432 GCF_054177405.1 Leptonychotes weddellii
ACAAACAATTATAAGAACATATTATGAGCAACTCTATGCCAGCACATTAGATAACCTGGAAGAAATGCATGCATTCCTAGAGATGTATCAACTACCAAAACTGAACCTGGAAGAAATAGAAAACCTGAACAGACATATAACCATTAAGGAAATTGAAGCAGTCATCAAAAATCTCCCAACGAACAAAAGCCCAGGGCCAGATGGCTTCCCAGGGGAAATCTACCAAACATTTAAAGAAGAATTAATACCCATTCTTCTGAAACTGTTCCAAAAAATAGAAATGGAAGGAAAACTTCCAAACTCGTTTTATGAGGCCACCATTACCTTGATCCCAAAACCATACAAAGACCCCATCAAAAAGGAGAATTACACACAAATATCCCTGATGAACATGGATGCAAAAATGCTCACCAAAACACTAGCCAATAGGATCCAACAGTACATTAAAAGGATTATTCACCACAACCAAGTGGGATTTATCCCTGGGCTGCAAGGTTGGTTCAACATCCGCAAATCAATCCACGTGATACAATACATTAACAAAAGAAAGAACAAGAATCATGTGATCCTCTCAATAGATGCAGAAAAAGCATTTGACAAAGTACAGCATCCTTTCTTGATCTAAACTCTTCAGAGTATAGGGATAGAGGGTACATACCTCAAGATCATAAAAGCCATCTATGAAAAACCCACAGGGAACATCATTCTCAATGGGGAAAAACTGAGAGCTTCCCCCCTAAGGTCAGAAACCTGCAGGGATGTCCACTATCACCACTGTTATTCAACATAGTATTAAAAGTCCTAGCCACAGCAATCAGACAACAAAAAGAAATCAAAGGCATCCAAATCGGCAAAGAAGAAGTCAAACTCTAACTCTTTGTAGAATGATATGATACTTTAGGTGGAAAACCCAAAAGACTCCACCCCCAAACTGCTAGAACTCATACAGGAATTCAGTAGAGTGGCAGGATATAAAATCAATGCCCAGAAATTAGTGGCATTCCTATACACCAACAACAAAACAGAAGAAAAAGGAATTAAGGAGTCAATCCCATGTACAATTGCACCCAAAACCACAAGATACCTAGGAATAAATCTAACCAAAGAGGCAAAGGATCTGTACTCAGAAAACTACAAAATACTCATGAAAGAAATTGAGGAAGACACAAAGAAATGGAAAAACGTTCCATGCTCATGGATTGGAAGAACAAATATTGTGAAGATGTCAATGCTACCTAGAGCAATCTACACATTCAATGCAATCCCCATCAAAATACCATCCACTTTTTTCAAGAAATGGAACAAATAATCCTAAAATTTGTATGGAACCAGAAAAGACCCCAAATACCCAGAGGAATCTTGAAAAAGAAAAGCAAAGCTGGCGGCATCACAATTCCGGACTTCCAGCTCTATTACAAAGCTGTCATCATCA
>NW_027912049.1:0-232 GCF_054177405.1 Leptonychotes weddellii
ATAGAAATTTTTCTTTTCCTTTAAACGTGTGACTGCCAAAGGCCACCAGTCTAAATAAGATGAGGATGGAGCCATTCAAACCTGAAATGTGTCAAGCAGCAGGTTTATAGAAATTAAAGCAGAGGTTATACGATCATGAGAACAGGGGGAAAGAAGGCCAATACTATATATACAAACAACAACAAGCTCCCAGCTCTCCGCAGCCTCGGAGATGGTGGGGGGATGGGGCTGC
>NW_027912050.1:0-232 GCF_054177405.1 Leptonychotes weddellii
CCTCAGGTGATGAGTCCCCAGTGAGCCCCGGGGAGGGACTCTTGACTCACAGCGGTGTCTCTCAGAGGTACCCAGCCCCGTGGTAAATCCCTGCCTGGACCCATCCCCACTGTCCTTTCTGGGTGCTCCCCAGCTCGGCGGGGCACTCCCCTCCGCTTCCCGGCCCACCTTGCTCACAACCACAGGCGATATTGACCCCGAAGTCACGGGGCCTCTGCTCACCTCCAGATGA
>NW_027912051.1:0-232 GCF_054177405.1 Leptonychotes weddellii
CCATGTAAGATGGTGGCTACCTTGGATTCTGGTTTTTTTTTTTTTTTTATGTTCAATTAGCCAACATATAATACATCATTAATTTTTGATGTAGTGTTCAGTGATTCTTGGGTTCTTGATGGCGCATCATGTGCCAGACTCTGTGCTCTGTGATTTCCCTTTATTATCTCATCTATGAGTTGGGGACCATGATTACTGCAATTTTGCAGTTGGTGAAAATAACATATACAGC
>NW_027912052.1:0-232 GCF_054177405.1 Leptonychotes weddellii
AGAAACACAATGACTAAGTAACACAAAGAGAAAGCCGGTGAGGACAGCTGAGACGCATGTGTTTGTGAACGTGTGTGAGTCCAGCAGAGGGACCTCTGGTAACAGGCGTCAGTCCCCTGAGTGCGGATGGGACTCTCCCCTCCAGCTGCTCAGCCAGAATCCCAGCTGCAGGACGATGCAGACTTCGGGCTCCACCCCCTCAGACGCATTTCTCAGTGCCCAATGACTGCTG
>NW_027912053.1:0-232 GCF_054177405.1 Leptonychotes weddellii
AGAAACACAATGACTAAGTAACACAAAGAGAAGGCCGGTGAGGACAGCTGAGACGCATGTGTTTGTGAACGTGTGTGAGTCCAGCAGAGGGACCTCTGGTAACAGGCGTCAGTCCCCTGAGTGCGGATGGGACTCTCCCCTCCAGCTGCTCAGCCAGAATCCCAGCTGCAGGACGATGCAGACTTCGGGCTCCACCCCCCAGACGCATTTCTCAGTGCCCAATGACTGCTGC
>NW_027912054.1:0-232 GCF_054177405.1 Leptonychotes weddellii
GTTTCTAGATTTAAAGCTGGAAGGTTTTATTTATTTTTTAAACATAAATTTCTTTTGAAGCATTCCACTTTCACGGGAAAAGGCATTTGTCATAAGTGGCCAGCTTGGTGAATTTTCAGTAGGTACACCCACCCCCCCAGGTAACCAGCTTGGGGTTGAGAGACAGACGTGGCCCGCATCTGTCGAGCACCCCAGCATTTCCACCGCACCCCACAGGGTGGTGGCTGCACGA
>NW_027912055.1:0-232 GCF_054177405.1 Leptonychotes weddellii
ACTATTATTGTATTGTTGTCGATGTGTTTCTTTGCTTTTGTTATTAATTGCCTTATATAATTGGCTGCTCCCATGTTAGGGGCATAGATATTTACAATTGTTAGATCTTCTTGTTGGATAGATCCTTTAAGTAGGATATAGTGTCCAAGTCAAGGAGTTTTTAACACATGGTGATGGAGGATTTAACAATTGGACCTGATGCTTTACTTCAGAACATAATGCCCAGCACCCA
>NW_027912056.1:0-232 GCF_054177405.1 Leptonychotes weddellii
AGGCACAATTTAACCCATAACAGGCTGCTAACAAACACAGGGTTTCTTCTGGGGGCAACAAAAATGTTCTAAATTTGCTTATAGTGATGGTTGCAAAACTTCTTGACTACTCTAAAAACCACTGAACAGTATGTTTTCAGTAGGTGTGCTCTATGGTATGTGCATTATATCTGAATAAAATTGGTTTAAAAAAATGAAAAAGAAATCAAGACATTCCCACATTTAAAGAGGA
>NW_027912057.1:0-232 GCF_054177405.1 Leptonychotes weddellii
AACAGAGTTATGTTCCCCATCCACCTGACCCCAGAAATAGCATGGTGGGAGAGACCTCTAAAAAAGAAAGTATCTTTGTGTAAGTATATAATACATGAGTGCCCTAGTGATCTTCTCTGATGTGTCTAAGGAGCTGTCTGATTTCATTATCACACCCTACTTAGATGTTGAGCTGGAATCAGATGTTGAGCTTCTCATACAGTTCTTTGGTTTCACAGTCTAGCACTTCATT
>NW_027912058.1:0-232 GCF_054177405.1 Leptonychotes weddellii
AAAGGGTTAATTGTAAATCAGCTTAAATAAGAATATCTCGAAGTCTCTGTGTGGTTTTGAGTATGTAAACTTACTGATATTGGCGATATTCTCCATGGGAAATTGGTAAAGCCCATTGGTGAACTGTGAAAGACATGGGCTACAGTTTGGATGACAGGACAATAGAGAGAAATAGCTAGAACCCGTTTTTTTTTTTTTTTTAATTGCATTTTTATGTTTATTCTTAGTTGAT
>NW_027912059.1:0-1432 GCF_054177405.1 Leptonychotes weddellii
AAGAAAGCTGGGGTAGCAATTCTTATATCAGACAAATTAGATTTTAAACTAAAGACTGTAGTTAGAGACACAGAAGGACACTATATCATTCTTAAAGGGTCTCTCCAACAAGAAGATCTAACAATTGTAAATATCTATGCCCCCAACGTGGGAGCAGCTATCTACATAAGCCAAATGTTAACCAAAATAAAGAGTCATATTGATAACAACACGTTAATTGTAGGAGACCTCAATATTCCACTCTCAGCAACAGACAGATCATCTAAGCAGAAAATCAACAAAAAAACAAGAGCTTTGAATGACACACTGAACCAGATGGACCTCATAGATATATACAGAACATTCCACCCTAAAACAACAGAATACTCATTCTTCTTGAGCGCACATGGCACTTTCTCCAGAATAGACCACATACTGGGCCACAGATCAGGTCTCAACTGATACCAAAAGATTGAGCTTATTCCCTGCATATTCTCAGACCATAATGCTTTAAAACTGGAACTCAATCACAAGAAAAAATTTGTCAGAAATTCAAACACTTGGAAGCTAAAGACTACTCTGCTCAAGAATGTTTGGGTCAACCAGGAAATCAAAGAAGAACTTAAACAATTCATGGAAACCAATGAGAATGAAACCTCATCGGTCCAAAACCTATGGGATACTGCAAAGGCAGTCCTAAGGGGGAAATACATAGCCAACAAGCCTCACTCAAAAAAATAGAAAAATCCCGAATTCACCAATGAACTCTGCACCTTAAAGAACTAGAGAAAGCGCAACAAATGATGCCTAAGCCACACATTAGAAGAGAAATAATTAAGATTAGAGCGAAGATCAATGAATTAGAAACCAGAAACACAGATCAGATCAATGAAACTAGAAGCTGGTTCTTTGAAAGAATTAGTAAGATCGATAAACCGCTGGCCAGACTTATCTAAAAGAAAAGAGAAAGGACCCAAATTAATAAAATGATGAATTAAAGGGGAGAGATCATGACTAACACCAAGGAAATAGAAACAATTATTATAAATTATTATCAACAACTCTATGCCAATAAACTGAGCAATCTGGATGAAATGGAGGCCTTCCTGGAAACCTATAAGCTGCCAAGACTGAAACAGGAAGAAACTGACAACCTGAATAAGCCAATAACCAGTAACGAGATTGAAGCAGTGATCAAAAACCTCCCAAAAAAACGAGTCCAGGGCCTGATGGATTCCCTGGGGAATTCTACCAAACATTCAAAGAAGAAATAATACCTATTCTCCTGAAGCTGTTTCAAAAAATAGAAACAGAAGGAAAGCTTCCAGACTCATTCTATGAGGTCAGCATTACCTTAATCCCCAAACCAGGCAAAGACCCCATCAAAAAGGAGAATTTCAGACCGATATCCCTGATGAATATGGATTCCAAAATCCTCAACAAAATCCTAGCT
>NW_027912060.1:0-232 GCF_054177405.1 Leptonychotes weddellii
TTTCTATTAAAAAAAGAACTAATTCTCGGGGCACCTGGGTGGCTCAGTTGGTTAAGCGACTGCCTTCGGCTCAGGTCATGATCCTGGAGTCCCGGGATCGAGTCCCGCATCGGGCTCCCTGCTGTCAGCGGGGAGTCTGCTTCTCCCTCTGACCCTCCCCCCTCTCATGTACTCGCTCTCTCTCATTCTCTCTCTCTCAAATAAATAAATAAAATCTTTAAAAAAAAAAAAA
>NW_027912061.1:0-232 GCF_054177405.1 Leptonychotes weddellii
TGAGGCAGGAAGGCATGGAGGGAGGGAGGCAGAAGGAAGTTTAAATGCCCGACACAATGACTAGCACATTACATAGGTACTCAGTACACTTCATTTATTTTATCTGTAAGTTTTGTTAAGTTCCTTAAACATTTTACCTCTCACTTCTCTTATCTATAAAATGCTAATAAGTATGTACACTACCCATCTAATAGGGTTGTTATGAGGAATAAATAAAAAACAAACAAATAAA
>NW_027912062.1:0-232 GCF_054177405.1 Leptonychotes weddellii
TGAGGCAGGAAGGCATGGAGGGAGGGAGGCAGGAGGAAGTTTAAATGCCCGACACAATGACTAGCACATTACATAGGTACTCAGTACACTTCATTTATTTTATCTGTAAGTTTTGTTAAGTTCCTTAAACATTTTACCTCTCACTTCTCTTATCTATAAAATGCTAATAAGTATGTACACTACCCATCTAATAGGGTTGCTATGAGGAATAAATAAAAAACAAACAAATAAA
>NW_027912063.1:0-232 GCF_054177405.1 Leptonychotes weddellii
AATGCTTCAACTCAATTGACACACAATTGACGTACATTAAGAGTTAAGAGCACACATTCTGAAGACAGAATAACCTGGATTCTAATTCTTTCTTGGCTCTTTATTGGTTGTGTTATCCTGAGAAATTATGCAACATCTCTGTGCCTCAGTTTCCCCATTTGCAAATGGGGATAATAATAGTACTTCCCTTGTAGGGTTGCTCTGAATCAAAATGAGAAAATATACATACATA
>NW_027912064.1:0-232 GCF_054177405.1 Leptonychotes weddellii
AAAAAAAGAAGATAGCAGGAGGGGAAGAATGACGGGGGGGAAATCGGAGGGGGAGACGAACCATGAGAGATGATGGACTCTGAAAAAGAAACAGGGTTCTAGAGGGGAGGGGCGTGGGAGGATGGGTTAGCCTGGTGATGGGTATTAAAGAGGGCATGTTCTGCATGGAGCATTGTTATGCACAAACAATGAATCATGGAACACTACATCAAAAACTAATGATGTATGGTGA
>NW_027912065.1:0-232 GCF_054177405.1 Leptonychotes weddellii
ACCCCCAGAACCTCCAGAAAGGAATGTGGCCCCGCCAATATCTTTATTTTAGCCCAGTAAAACCCATGTTGGACTTCTGACCTCCAGAAATGTAAGATAATAAATGTCTGTTGCTTTTAAGCCACCGTCTTGGTGGTAATTTGTTACAGCAGTAATAGGAATCTACTACAGACTGCATATTAGATTATATTGTTGTATGTATATCAAATTGGGGGAGCTTAATCATCGTACT
>NW_027912066.1:0-232 GCF_054177405.1 Leptonychotes weddellii
CCCTCGAGCTCCCAGCCTGGGATCTGGAATCTCGCCATGGGCTTCAAGCACTGCTCTCCCCTCAGCCTCACCTCCTGCTGTGGAGGCAACGTCACTCCCCATCTTGCCCCAGCTGCCCCGCCTGGCTCTGTCCCATTCACTCACCCTGACACGCGTCCAAGGAAGATGACTTAGTTTTCTCCTCCGTGGCTAGGAGCGCATGACGATGCTCAGAGTGTCTCGGGTGGGTTAG
>NW_027912067.1:0-232 GCF_054177405.1 Leptonychotes weddellii
CCCTCGAGCTCCCAGCCTGGGATCTGGAATCTTGCCATGGGCTTCAAGCACTGCTCTCCCCTCAGCCTCACCTCCTGCTGTGGAGGCAACGTCACTCCCCATCTTGCCCCAGCTGCCCCGCCTGGCTCTGTCCCATTCACTCACCCTGACACGCGTCCAAGGAAGATGACTTAGTTTTCTCCTCCGTGGCTAGGAGCGCGTGACGATGCTCAGAGTGTCTCGGGTGGGTTAG
>NW_027912068.1:0-232 GCF_054177405.1 Leptonychotes weddellii
CCCGGCCCCGCCCCTCGCGGCGAGCTGGGTGATGTCACGGGAGGCTGGGCCCCGGCGGCCACTCTCCCCCTCCCCCTCCGCCACCGTGCCCTCCGCGGGGGCAGCTAGAGCGTCCCGGGTCCCCCCCTGAGAACTTCGGACCTTTTTAACTGCGTCAGACTGAAGAAAGGAGCGTTTTGTGCGTGGCGTGGCGTGCCTTATGCGATCGCGCCGCCGTCTGCGTTGGCCCGCG
>NW_027912069.1:0-1432 GCF_054177405.1 Leptonychotes weddellii
CCATGCTATTCCTTATGTTCCACAAATAAGTGAAACCATATGATAATTGACTTTCTCTGCTTGACTTATTTCACTTAGCATAATCTCCTCCAGTCCCATCCATGTTGATGTAAAAGTTGGGTATTCGTCCTTTCTGATGGCTGAGTAATATTCCATTGTATATATGGACCATATCTTCTTTATCCATTCATCTGTTGAAGGACATCACGGCTCTTTCCACGGTTTGGCTATTGTGGACATTGCTGCTATGAACATTGGGGTGCATATGGCCCCTCTTTTCACTACATCTGTGTCTTTGGGGTAAATACCCAGTAGTGCAACTGCTGGGTCATAGGATAGCTCTATTTTTAATTTTTTGAGGCACCTCCACACTGTTTTCCAAAGTGGCTGTACCAACTTGCATTCCTACCAACAGTATAAGAGGGTTCCCCTTTCTTCACAACCTCTCCAACATTTGTTGTTTCTTGCCTTGTCAGCTTTTGCCATTCTAACTGGTGTAAGGTGGTATCTCAGTGTGGTTTTGATTTGAATGTCCCTGATGGCTAATGATGATGAACAGGTTTTCATGTGTCTGTTAGCCATTTGTATGTCTTCTTTTGAGAAGTCTCTGTTCGTGTCTTCTGCCCATTTTTTGACTTATTTGTTTTTTGGGTGTTAAGTTTGAGAAGATCTTTATAGATCTTGGAAATCAGTGCTTTGTCTATAGTGTCATTTGCAAATATCTTCTGCCGTTCTGTGGGTTGCCTCTTTGTTTTGTTGACTGTTTGCTTTGTTGTACAGTTTTTTATCTTGAGGAAGTCCCAGAAGTTCATTTTTGCTTTTGTTTCACTAGCCTTTGGAGATGTATCTTGAAAGAAATTGATAGATTCCTGTCTCACATTGAGATCTTTCATACATTTTGAGTTTACCTTTGTGTATGGTGTTAGAGAATGTTCGAGTTTCATTCTTCTGTATACAGCTGTCCAATTTTCCCAACACCATTGATTGAAGAGACTGTCTTTTTTCCATTGCATATTTTTTTCTGCTTTGTCAAAGATTATTTGACCATAGAGTTTAGGGTCCATATCTGGGTTCTCTATTCTTGGTCTATATGTCTGTTTTTGTGCCAGTACCATACTGTCTTAGTGATCACTGCTTTGTAATATAGCTTGAAATCAGGCAACGTGATGCCCCCAGCTTTGTTTTTCTTTTTCAACATTTCCGTGGCAGTTCTGGGTGTTTTCTGATTCCATACAAATTTTAGGACTGTTTGTTCCAGCACTTTGAAAAATGTCATTGGAATTTTGATCAGGATGGCATTGAAGGTGTAGATTGCTCTGGGTAGCATAGACATTTTAACAATGTTTATTCTTCTGATCCATGAGCATGGAATGTTTTTCCATCTTTTTGTGTCTCCTTCAATTTCTTTCATTAGTGTTCTGTAGTTCCTAGA
>NW_027912070.1:0-232 GCF_054177405.1 Leptonychotes weddellii
CCCGGCCCCGCCCCTCGCGGCGAGCTGGGTGACGTCACGGGAGGCTGGGCCCCGGCGGCCACTCTCCCCCTCCCCCTCCGCCACCGTGCCCTCCGCGGGGGCAGCTAGAGCGTCCCGGGTCCCCCCCTGAGAACTTCGGACCTTTTTAACTGCGTCAGACTGAAGAAAGGAGCGTTTTGTGCGTGGCGTGGCGTGCCTTGTGCGATCGCGCCGCCGTCTGCGTTGGCCCGCG
>NW_027912071.1:0-232 GCF_054177405.1 Leptonychotes weddellii
TTTATGATTGCTATCTTGAATTCTCTCTCTGACATCTTACTTATATCCATATCAATTAGCTCTGTGGTAGAGAACACTGCCTCTGGTTCTTTTTATTTGTGAGTTCCTCCTTCTAGTCATTCTGCCCAGAGAATGATGGGTGGGCAAATGAACAGAGTCCAAAATATCAATAGAACCCAAGCAAGATGCACCCTAGAAAAACCCGGAATGGTCAGAAGCTACCACAGAAAAA
>NW_027912072.1:0-232 GCF_054177405.1 Leptonychotes weddellii
AAGGGGCGCCTGGGTGGCTCAGTCGGTTAAGCCTCTGCCTTCGGCTCAGGTCATGATCCCAGGGTCCTGGGATCGAGCCCCGCGTCGGGCTCCCTGCTCAGCAGGGAGTCTGCTTCTTCCTCTGACCCTCCGCCCTCTCATGTGCTCTCTCTTTCTTATTCTCTCTCTCAAATAAATAAAATCTTTAAAACAAACAAACAAACAAACAAAATTAGTTTCTCGACCTGGTCAC
>NW_027912073.1:0-232 GCF_054177405.1 Leptonychotes weddellii
GCCGTGGAACCTCACACGTGGTCTCCGGGCGCTGGTGTAATCACCGTCCACCCGCAAAGTGGGATGATGGAGAGTGCTGTTCTGAGGGGCGCAGGGGAGAATTTATGGGTGGTGCAGCCAGAAGAGTGCCTGGTACCCCGGGATGCTTTCATTTCTCAAACAGGGTGGCATGACTCTGTTTTTCCTCTTGTTTCAGGGCCGACTTTCAGCACAGGACTCGCATCAAATTACC
>NW_027912074.1:0-232 GCF_054177405.1 Leptonychotes weddellii
ACTATTGATGGTTCCCTGGGTCTGAGGCTGGAGGCAGTGATGGACCACAAAGGGGCACAAGGGAGGTTGTGAGGAAGTGGAAATGCCCTGTGTCTTGACTGTAGCAGAAGTTTCATTAGTGTGTACATCTATCAAATAGCATTTAACTGTATGCTTTAAAGACATGCAGTCTATTGTACCTAAATTATACCTTAAATAAGTTGATTTCACAATCTATTGTATCTCTCTGCAG
>NW_027912075.1:0-232 GCF_054177405.1 Leptonychotes weddellii
GTCCTGCAGCAGAAGAAAAAAATTTGCCAGAAGATACCCACAAAATGTACACTCACCTCAAAACATAACACAAAAATAATACATTCAGGGCCCAGTAAGGAGATCTTAAAGAGTTTACGTTTTAAAAAGAAGTCTAAGCACTAATGAAACGACTTCCTACGATATCCTAAAATACGGATTCTTCTTTTTTTTTTTTTTTAAAGATTTTATTTATTTGAGAGAGAGAGAATCA
>NW_027912076.1:0-232 GCF_054177405.1 Leptonychotes weddellii
AAAACTCTAAAAATCATAAATTAAAAATGACACAAGCCTTCATCTAATCCTTTGAAAAATATACCTCTATCTCAGTCAGTTCAGGCTATTATAACAAAAATACCATCGACCGGGTGGCTTAAACCACAGGCATTCATTTCTCACAGTTTTGGAGGCTGGGAAGTCTAAGATAAAGGTCCTGGCAGATCCACTGTCTGGTGACATCCTGCTGTCCTGACTTGTATCTTCTTCA
>NW_027912077.1:0-232 GCF_054177405.1 Leptonychotes weddellii
ACTAATTTTAAGTCCTTAGCTTGTTTAAGTACGTCACTCTTTACACATTTAGTTTTAGATAGTAGGCAAGCATTTGTGGTAGTCAGAATACTTTTATCACTAAATTTTACAAAGCATGTTTCTTTTAAAAGTAAAAGCCATTGGTTTATTGTTGTGATGATGGTTAATAAGTTTGTGGAACAATAATTTTTTTTTTTTTAAAGATTTTATTTATTCATTTATTTGAGAGAGT
>NW_027912078.1:0-232 GCF_054177405.1 Leptonychotes weddellii
ATCGAAGAAAGGAATAGCAACAACTCTCTCATCAGAAAAGCGACCACTTTCTGGAAGGTAGGACGTGCGGAGAAGTGAATCCGAGGCGATATTCGGGAGGATAGACGGCGGGGGAGGGGCCTCCGTCGGCCGCTTCTGGCAAGTGATAGAACCACGGAGCACAAAATTGGAACTTTTAAAAGTCTGCTCCGCTGAGGGATGTCACTCCGGTGGCTAAGCGGGGGGTGGAACC
>NW_027912079.1:0-232 GCF_054177405.1 Leptonychotes weddellii
TCTCAGCTGAGGATTTTCCAGAAATGAATGAGGACCTGAAGTCCTCAGAATTTTAAAACAAAGAAAGTCAAACCTCTCAGGTTTCTGTGTCAGGCTTAGCTGTAAGTACTACAGAACGAAACAGACGACAACAACTTCTACCAAGCTGTATAAGAAATAAAGCAAGATACCAAAAAGAAGGACATGATATGCAAGTTTAACAGGTAGAAAAAGCAGAGAAAGAGGCTGTGAA